>NC_031769.1:88831036-88870918 GCF_001522545.3 Parus major
CCGGTCCCTCATCCCTACAAGTTACAAGTTTCAGATGGGTGAAAATGAAGGCAAATGTGCCCTCTCTTCAGGTTACAATAAAAAAAATAGAGACATTTATATTTGTAACTATTTCTACAAATAATATTTTTTCCTTATAGAGGCTGTACAGGTAATGTTATTCCTTTATTTCATTTGTCCTCCACTAAGTATACGAAGAAAATATTAATGAATCTAAAACTTATAAATTATCTTGAATTGGAACAATTATTCCCACAAGCACCTTTTTTTCTCTTCTTTTTTTAAAAATATTCTATGGTTAATTAGCAAGTAGTAAAAATAACAATTATGAGAGAAAAAATGGAAATTAAAATACAACCCCACCTTTCGTAATCTTAAAATATTTCTGAATCCTCCTAATTTTGGAATCATCAACTGGGTATCATTGTACAGCCTTAGATCTCTCTCCTGAAGGCTCCGGATGACTTTTTATCTCCTCTGAGTCTGACTGCAGCTTAATTGCAAGAAATACACAACAGCAGCAAACTTCCAAGATGATTACACTAAGTTATTGTGCAGTGTCACATACAACTCTCTGAAAGGAGCTTGTGACAAGCTTGGAAAAGAAGCTTGAGAGAAGCTTCTTTTCCGAGTAACAAGTGATAGGAAAAGAGGAAGTGGCCTCAAGTTATGATAGGAGAGGTTTAGATTGGATATTAAGAAAAATTTCTTCACCTAAAAGATTGTGAAATAATGGAACAGCCCAGGGAAATGAGAGAGTCACTATCCCTAATGGTACTTAAAAAACATGCAGGTGTGGCATTTTCCACATGTAGCACTCGGACAAAGTTTAGTGGTGGACTTGGCAGTAATGGGTTAACAGTTGGACTTGATGACATTTTCCAATAAAAATTATTCTAGGGTCCTATGAAAGAGCTGTGACAAATGGTAGAAGGGGAAATAATAGAGGTGATCTCCAGAATCACAGAATCACAGTTAGAATGGAAAATACCTCTGAGGTCAAGTCCAGCCTACGACCCAACACCACTGTGTCAACTAGACCATAGCACTGAGTGCCACATCCCATCCTTCCTTAAACATCTCCAGGGATGGTAACTTTACCACCTCACTGGGCAGCCCATTCCAATGTCTAATCACCCTTTCTGGGAAGAAATTATTCCTCATGTCCAACCTAAACCCTGGGGCAGCTTGAGACTGTGTCCTCTTGTCCTGTTGCTGGTTGCCTGGGAGAAGAGACTGACCCTCACATGACTACACCCTCCTTTCAGGGAGCTGAAAAGTAATAAGGTTCCCCCTGACCCTTCTTTTCTTCAGGCTAAACACCCCCAACTCCCTCAGCTCTCCTCATAGGACATGACCTCCAGATCCTTCACCAGCTTTGTGGCCCTTCTCTGGGCATGCTCCAGAATCTCAGTGTCCTTCCTGAATTAAGGGATCCAGAAATGAGTACAGGACTCAAGGTGTGTCCTCACCAGTGCCGAGTAGTGTGGGACAATCACTTCCCTGCTCCTGCTGACCACACTTGGTGATAAAGGCCAGGATGCCTCTGGCTTTGCTGGCCACCTGGACACATGCTGGCTTATACCCACCCAGGTATTGACCAGCATTCCCAGGCTGTTTTCTGCTGGGCAGCTTTCCAAGTGCTCTGCCCACAGCCTATAGCACTACAGGGGTTTATTGTGGCCAAAGTGCAAGACCCAGCACTTGGTCTTGTTGAAGCTCATGTTGTTGGTCTTGGCCCACCTCTGTAGCCTGTCCAATTCCCCCCAGATTCACCTGTCCTCCTTCTCCTGCAGGCCCTACATTGTTTCTATGCTCACATTGCATTTTCTAGGAGAAATAAAGTACAAGTTGTCCAAACGACCTCACTCACCTCATAATTCTAATTGGTTTAGAAGACATCATCCATTCTGTGCAGTAAGAGACATATACTTTTTTTTAGTAAGTGAAAAGATATGATTACTTGACCGTATCACAGTGTACCTATCCAGGAGATGAATGTTAGATAACCATAACATTGGATTTTCTAACTTTTGATTACTTGACAATCATCACAATTAAGGAAAAAAAAAAAGTGAAAACCCTAAGTGGAAAGAGCAGTCAATTACAATTTCTCTATTTAACCGTAATAACCCTTATTCTCATGAAACAGTACTAGCAATTCAGGGTTAACCCTGAATAATCAGAGGTGTCTGATGTAACTTTGATGCAATTTGTTCCTGTTGTCTTGCCACAGTCTTGACACTGCATCAGTGGTTCTCCCACTCTTTGCAAAAGTAATGGTAATGAATTAGCAATATGCACTCTGCCAGCACAGTAGCAGCAGAACATCTGGGGGTTTGGAGGAGAAAACGAAAGTGGAAAAAAAGGGTTAAATATTCTCCCTGTGGCACAAACTCTTGTACACATGGCATACCATAAAGGCAGTAGTGCACCTCTTGATAGATGTGTGTGAGGAATGGGTTGGTGACCTGCAGCTGGACTATCCTGTTGGCTGCAGTCATAAGAACATCTGCTGTGCCAGGGTAGAAGAACTCTCACCTATCCCATGGCCTGCACAGGCAGAGGTAGCAGCTCAGGCACAACCTCCAGCTCCTGTCGGTGCTGCCGTACCAGCTGGGGACAGCTACCAGCATGGGACAGCAGCAACTCCATCCTGAGGACAAGTGGTCATTTTTTGGTCTCCAAAAGTATGGATTCACCATTTGGGTCAGGGAAAGCCAATGCTTCTCTCTCTTTCTTCAAGATGAGATAAAAAACTTTCTTGTGTAATCCAACATGAAACTGTAAAGTTCAGGGAGCCTTAATAATAGATATCATGTAAGGTTGCCAACAAAAGCTCTTTTAAAAGTAGCATCTTCATCTTCTGTCCTCATTCTAAGTCCACTCCAAGGGGTCAATGTAAATAATTTCAGCAAATTTTGGCTGAGATGAGTGCTGCAATGAACAAGAAGCCTGCCAAGCATGTGAGACTCCTGCTCAGAGACTGACACTTGGCAGGTGTTTTCAAACTGTGCTCCCTAGGCTATCTGTGAGGAGTAACCACAGGTGGTTCAGGGAGTTGTTTCCACTCTCCCAGTGCACAGCAGAAACAAGGAGGCGGTCCTGCTTCCTAAGAAAGTTTTAATTGTCAGTCTCCAAGCACAGTTCCTTTGTATTCCTGCCAGAACTCTCATGTATGCCTGTGCTTGCTTGGGTTGCTGCATAGGAAATGAAGGCTGTTAATGAGTCTCTCCTTTTGTCAGGTGTTTGTTTGCTATACTTTCAAGTGTTATCAAATTTACCAATGACACAGAAATGGGAGATTTGTAAGCATGCTGCACAGTGACCTGAAGGTAGTAAAGCACCAGAAACTACAGGCAGTTGGGGGAAAATGGTGGTGCTGATGAATAGAGAAATCCAAAGTCTAGCAGAGACAACAGTGGGCTTGATTGCACAATGGGGTAAAAAAGCAATCACCTATAAGCACTGTAGTAATATTTTATTGAGATGTTGTTATTCACTTCACTTTAATCTCTTTTGTCTAGTCAAAATCCATGTACCTCTAAAGAGGGCAGAAATCTGACAGGCCATAGTTAAGTAGTTTCCACAACAATAGTTGCATTTGAAGAGGTGCAAACACCAGAACAAATTTTAAGAATCAAGTTCTAGCTATTGTCTCAACGAGAGCACAGGATGTGTGGTGGAATAAATAGATAGCTATATCTGAAATTAAATTCATACCATAGGTGTGCTGTAAACAATATGCTGTGATTTTCCTTTTGTGGACCAAGATTCAGGTCCCAAATATCCTGCAATAACTTTCTTTATCGAGAGCTTCCAGAACTTTGCAGAGTTGCTGCTGGGTTTCAGGCTTAGCTGATTTCAGTATTCACTTGGCTATATAACACTTGTGTTTGCCAGCAGCTGGAAACAGGTGATGAAAATATATTTTCCTGTGTCACAATTTTTGTCTTCACCAAAGCAGCACATAGTAAAAAAAGTATACAAAAACCTGCCATGCTTCACATCCAATGTATACTCAGTTCTTTTCTTTAGTTCCCTTATGGGGTACCCTCTCAGCTGTCCTTGTCCTATCCAGTACTGGCTTTGTCAGATTCATTTTACAACCTCAGTTTTTCCATTTGTTTTCCAATCCTTTTTTTTTTTTTTTTTTAGTCACTTTAATTACTGCTTCCAGTTAATTTTTTTTCCTATGCCTTATCAATTTAAAAAGAAAATACAAGAGTTATTTGCATCATTTTCTCAGCAGGTGAGATTTTATGAAGCCATTCTGCATTTTTATCAAGAAAATGTTCATTGTTTCCAGGTTCTGATTTTTCAAGCTGCTCTTTTTTGAGAGGTTGATCTCAGAAAACTTGGAGATTTTGATCGTTTTAGAAGCTGTAACATTCAGTGGTTTTTTTAGTTGTATCCATAATCAAATCTTAAAATTTTTTAACAGGTGTTAAAGAATATTTCCATGATAGATCATCAAATAAAATTAGATTAAAGTTTTCCAGAATAATTCATATCTAGATTCTAACCATCCTTAGAAATTTTTAGCATCAAACTTAATTGTACACTGTTCCAATATGTAAAATTCAATTATTTTCAGTCATAATCTGTTAACTCATAGTATAAAAAAAGTATACCCTAGATGATATTCTGCTTCTCTTTTCTGCCACTGATTCTTCCTTCTTTTCTTTCAAACATCTAATAGTCCTACTTGTAGCTACCTAGCTACAAGGATGGAGCCTCGATTGTTGATCCCATTTTAATCTTTCTTGGTTCCTACACTGGTGTAGAGGGCAATTTCAGCTTTGAGGTCAGCTACCAAAGGGATATCATCAATAAAAGAACTGCAGATGTACAACCTGCATGTTTCAGTGCACAAATTCAAGGCCCTTGGCTCTCAGTGTGGTATTCAGAAATCAAGAATTCAGTGTTTATAAGATTTATATATAAAAATTATATTTGAGGGAAAGGAGAGTAAGGTTTTTCCAGAAGGCAGTGTTTAAAACCATAGAGATCTAGATGTGACTGATGAAAACAAGGCAGGAGATAACAAAGTGTTTAGGACATGGAGAGATAATAGATGAGTTCTGCCCTTGACATTAATTGTGTGTATTATCTGAACCCCAGTTTGGCAGCAGCTTGGAGTACAAGCTCGTCTGGGGTACAGCAGCCACTGAGGAGGCAATCTTTCTCAGAAAACTGGTATTTGGACTTAAGTCTTTTTGAATAATATAAAAAGTTTAACCCTGAATAACTATGATATGGCCCACCAAAATCCTGCATTACTTAGGCAGAGTAAAGTAGATGTATTTCTCTCTTAACCCACCAAACTCTTATTGCCAAAATAGCTTTCCTTATTACCTCAACAATTTTATCTTCTTCTGCCTGGTCTTATTCCTGCTACATCACATATGTTTCCCTGCTGCATTCTCCAGCAACTGATTGAACTGTGTCAGTCAGAAGTTGAGTGTCTTACATACTGGTACTGTTTTAAACATGAGAACAGTGTACAAAACTGCTCCTCAAGAATTGGAATAGATTTAACTTCAGTTGTTAAAATTTCTACATGAACTTAACAGTAACAAGCAAAATTAACACTGTGAGCAATTATGTATGCCATCGTCAATTCATTTTCATGTGATCTGTTAACTAAAAAAAAAAAAAAATTCAACCCAACCCAAAACCCCAATAATTCCCATCCCATCTCAGTGGACAGACCAAAGTCTCCCCAAAAATTTAGTTGCCAATCTATTGTCAGTCAGTTCACCAATGATAAAATCCCATTTCTTAATCCTCCTATCATACAAGACCACGACGTACTGAAGGAAACCTGGCACAACATTAAATGGAATTCAACACTCAATTTTTGCATGGTCCAAAATTTTGTTTTACATATTAATGGATAACTGCCAAACTGCAGGCAGCCAGCATCATTGACTCAATAACCTGCTGGAAGAATATCCCCCATGTGGATGACCATCTGCACCCACGCAGCTGAGGCGTTAAATTATTTCATCACCGTCCCTGTCAAAATTTTAACTTCTTGACCTTCACAAAAAAAAATCCTGTGCCATCCCACCTAAAATCAGCCATCTTTTTTTTCTTCCTTTTTTTTTTTTTTTTTTTAATGCTACAGCTGAAGCACCATGATAGCTAAAAACCATCTCATTAGACTGACAAATTTTCCTGCTTTTCCAATATTTGTGCTCCAAGTAGGTAGGGGGAGAAGAGGAGGGAAATCATTCAGAAAGATAACTTGAGCTTCTTCGCTCCATCAAGGGACTGTTTGCAAATAAAGATTCCCACCTGCTGCTCTCCACACTAGCCATAACTGATAGCATCATATTTGTTGGTTTGCATTCATATATTACCATCACTTTTCCTAGCTCACCTGCCTTTTCTGTAAAAACATATCTTTTATTCCCTCTCCTTGCTTTTTTTTTTTTTTCCTTCCTCTTTTCCTTTTTCTGAATATCTTCTCCAAAACAGAGATTTGGTTCATTGCCCAAGGTCAGACAAGTCTTTGCCTTGGGAATTACTTTTTGCTCAACACTTTCTTTAAAGCAGCATATTCAAACTGGATCCAAATTTCACTTCCTGCACAGTTTTAAACTGTTGATCTTTCTACCACTATGCACAGCAAAATCTTTCACCATTTCACATCTTGGCTTTTTCAGTCCTCTTTTCTGATCTTAATGACTGCAAACATGTTCCTCAGCTGTAATATATTCAGTATGCTGCTATTCAGATTTTTTTACTCGTTAATAACTACATAAATGTCACCTTTTTCATCCCTCCTCAGATTCTCCTTCACCTGCTTAACATATAAAGCCTTACATGAGCTTAAGGTTTGTCAAATGAGCTCCATCCTCCCTATTTTTTATAACTTCTATAAAGTTGGCCTCTGATTTCACTCTGCCAGCAACAGAAGCTTTCACAGACCAATCACCCTCTTCCTGAAACAATTTATGTCTTTCTCCTGCATAACTTTCTCACTCAGGTAACAAAGGACACAGGCAGATTATTAAACTCTTTTCTGTTCCTCCTCTAGACCTAGTTTCAAATCTAACTTTGTAGCCCTGGGACCTAATAAATCTGGTGTTCCTCACTGGTGAATTCTCCATCATCCATACTTCCTCACTTCAATGAAGGCCCTTATTCCTGCCTTCTTTATCCAACTCCAGACTCCAATTAGAAGGAAATCTCAAACAACGCCTGCCAACCCTGGCTTATCACAGTCACTCCTTTGTGTTTTAATCTCATCTGCATATTTTATTTGGTGTGCTTGAGGCACCAGTCCCCTGGAACCTTTTATTTATGTATCTGCACTAGCACTTAGCAACAAGAACACTAACGTTAAATATTTTTATCATTGTAAAACAGGTGAAATAGATCAGCTGCTCTATTGCAATCTTGGCTCCTAAAGTCAATGGAGACAACCAATATGTCCATAGGCATTTTTGTCACTGATCTCAGATGACTGAAATAAATAAGAAATTATCTTATTTCAAGGTAGTTCATTTCTGTAATGATGGACCAGTTATTTGCGTTCTCATAAATTAAAGTAGTAATAAGATTTTCTTTTATTCCATCACCCTACATTTTCATCCACTTGTATCAATATACATTGTTGGGTTTTTCCATTTAAGGATTAAAATTTGGAATACCAGGTCTGTATGCAATAGTAATTTCCTGGCAAGAAGTGAAGGAAAAGAAACCCAAGCAAACCAAACATGCCTTGTCACCATATTTATCAGGTCTGTATCTGAAATAGAACATGTCTTTCTCTCAAGTCACTGGTATCTATTTTTATAATTAATAATTATAATTACTTTTAAAAAATTGAGGTTTTGGTACTTGTCCAGAAATTTGATCTTATTACCTATAAGTTTCACTAGAGAATTGTTAATCCTCTCTAGCACATGCTACATAACTAAGTGCTTATTAGAGCTTTCGCAGACAGTGGTAGGAGTAAAAATCAGCTCTTGACTTCAGTTTTACAAGATATTAATTTTGAACGTGATATTTTTCTGAAGACTCACTCAGTTTGACTTGTCCAGCATTTGAAAATATATCCAGAAGTATACATCTCAAACAGTATGTTAGTAACATCAATACTACTAGGCACTGTGCTCCTGCAGACAACAAAGTCTCCCAAACTGACCTGAAATATCATATAACATCGACCTAAACAAAGTGGTTGGGTCAAATAGAACAAACTTATTCAGAACTGTGACAAGTCTGAAGACTACCAGAAACAAATACACAAGCTCTGTAATGATATCCATTGCCCCCAAATTTACAAAAAACCCCAAAACCCTGCAAAAACTCAAGTAGTTGGATTCCATTCTGAAATCTTTGTAATTATCCAGCTGTGGAATCTGCATGTGTGTTTTAGCTTTCTTGCAAATTACCTACTGAGCCTATAGCCACGACATATATATGACATGCCATTATCCTCAGTCTGAAGTTTTGTTTGGCTACCTAAAGCAGGCTATTGTTTCTATTCCCTGATTATATTAAGTTACATATTTCTAATTCTTCCCCAAACAAATTTAGTTTCACAATTAAACTAATTTTGTTTCATGATTAAATGTATCTTGGCTGTGAGCCTGAAATTCACTTTCCATGAACACTTGAAAGAACAAAATTTAACTTGCATGAATTTTCATAAAAAGGCTGTGCAGAGAGATTGGAACATAAGCAAAAAAGGAATTTTATGCAGACCTTTCAGAGATGATTGGGGGAAGCATTTCTATTTGCCCTGCTTGATTGTTAATATGTATTTCCCTCTCACTGTGTTTCTCAAGATTTTTTGTAGTTGTTGCATTTATATTACTTAATACATAAACAATAGCTACAATAACAATGTGTGTAATGCAGCAGCTACAATAGAGCATGAACTATATATATTATGTGCAAAAAAAGCATTTAAAACGTTTTGATTTACAAAGTCAAGCACTTACGTTAGGAAGCGGCAGATTTAAAGTGGTGGAAAGGAAATTTTATCCTACTTGGCTGTCTGAACATGCATAAGTATAGTTTTTAATTCTGTGATCATATAAAATCCTCCCTCCACAAATGCATTAACACCTGTGAACCAGGATCTCAGGTTTGGCAGTGAGTTTACACTTAGGAGTTTACAGAAGTGGCACATGATTCTGCTGGTCATATAGATTTTGTGTAAATATGCCACGTTACAAATAATAATCAGTAAAGAGTTTATTCTTTTAAAAAAACTATAGATTGAGAGCTTTCCTTGTGCATTGTGGTATGCTTCAGGTGATAGATTCTGCTCTCTCATTTGCCCCATTTCATAGCTCAGAACTATGGGATTGAGCACTGGTCACAAGAAAGGCTTAAAGACTCTGTTGCACGAAGAGGATAAGACAGGTTTGTACAACAAAGTATTTTTGTCACATAATATTAAGTCACTTTATGGAAAAACAATTATTATTACTCTGCTACTCTATGACTAGAATGTCATGTCACAATTACTGACAGAAACCAGTATTATTTTTAGTTTTCCCTGTGCAGCAGTAGACTGAACAGCAAAAGGCTATCAACATTTCACGGGACAGTCACAGATTTCAGTAGCCATCCAGTATGTGAACCTGTCTTTCCAGGCAGATGGTTACGTGACCCAGTACACTGACCAGCTTCATAGAAAGGAAACTGTGTGATCAAAGTGTGCTGTTTACTCTAAGAATACCTCTGTTTTCCTGACTCTCACAGGAATCTTTCCTGAGGCTTAGTAAAATTTCACAGCCAAAAGTTTTCAAAAAGGTTGTTGCAGACTTTTGTGGGAAGGAATTGATCTTTTGTTTATAACACATTCATGTGTTCACTTGGGGATCCAAAAATGGGAACATCCCTACATTACTTCTGAACGATATTAGCCTTACTTGATGTTTTCATATGCAAAATATAGCAAAACTAACTTCTAGTAATGATTGACACCATGATGATTCTTACATCCAAATAACTCACAGCTTTTGAAGTAAAAAGGCAAATAGACAATGTAGTTTCCCTCATCAATTTCTTTATTATGAACTGATCTTCTGGTTGAGATACAGAGATTTTTTTAATTCAATCTTCCTGAAAGAAGAGATTCCACAGAAATAAAAAAAAAATTAAAATATGAAATGCATAAATAAAGAACAGTTCAATACAAATAGAGCATACAAAAGATGGGTTATATACAGTGAGATGAAAAGTTATTAAATAGATAATACACAAAGAAAAATGAATGCAAGAAGATGGAATACCTAACAGCAGATGTAGAGGATCTTTAAGGTTGTTATTAAGAAAAAAGAAAATTAAACTAATTAGAGAGACTGTGATTTAAGATTTTGTTCACCTATAGATAAGAACTTCTGTGCAAATCCATGTTCATGATCAGAAAAAATGCTACCCAGACCATTCCTTTGCCTTTTTTTAATCTACCCTCCCTCCCACACCCAAGATCCACATTCATTTGACTTCCAAATAACTTACCCCCAGACAAACTTATATAAGTAGTTTGCAGTACTTGCTAATAGATACTAAACTAATAATAATATTCTTGTATTATTCTCTTTGTGATGGTTTTCACAGAATGAGATGGTGTCTGCAGGTCACAGTGATACTTCTTGTATCTTGATAACATTTTTTACCCACTTCTATATGTTGCCCAAGCATAAACAAAACAGGAAATATATAATTGAGATGTCTACAAGGCCCCTAAGTACACTGATAATGTATATAAATAAATATGTGTAAAATTATGTATAGAATATAAATAATACATATAGAATATAAATTATATACATATAATATGTATTTTTTTTTAATATATGTCAAGAAAAGGCCGTGAGGGGAAGTAGCAGGATATCCATTCAGAGCAGTAAAAGGTGACATTGTGTACCACACATTGCATTAAGAGCAACCAATATTGTTTTTAACCAGAAGGCTTAGAATTCATCTTGCCTATAAAACAAGCACCTTTTCCAGGGCCTGCTTCAGCACTGTCAACTTTTAAATGACATGAGCTTGTGCCTAGAAGTCTAATCTAAAGCCAATGGAGTGAGTTTTCCAGGTGTCTTAACCAGCTTAAAATGACAGCTGTAAGTCACAATAGAGTTCATAGTCTAACAGAAAAGTAAATTTTAAAATAACATACTTGTTCCAGTAACACATGTTTATCAATGGACCAACTCATAGCATAGAGAAGACAAATCCTATTAAACTTAGTGGGTGAGTGAAAGAGATCAGTTGATGTTTCTTCCCTGAATCCAAATTATTCTCACAGCTCAAGAAGAATCGGTGCTGATAATGCCCTAACAACCTCTAGCACCAGCAGATATGACCTCAGGTGCAGTGATAAGAATATATAATTCTGCATTCCCTGAACTTGTGTGTGTCTCTTGGAGAGTGCTGATGCTCTGAGAGCTTGGTGACACCTTGAACAATAGAAAGCTTAAAATTTAGAAGCGATTCAAAATATGCCAGGTCACACAATAATAACAGAGCATTAATGGTAAATTAGGAGTTTAAGATGCATTTTGAATTACTGAGGAGGAAAACTTGCAAGAAAGAAACCATTATTTCAAAGTTTGACATGGATGACATGTTGGGAATAAAAATTACATATTTGGTTTCTTAATTTGTTCATGTTATTACATATTCTGAAACTATTCTACTGATTAGGAAATAGAATAAATAAACTTTTTTCTGCAGGAGAATAATTCTATGGTTCTGGAGTCAAAAGCAGGACTTCCAGCTGACTTCAGAAGAACATGAGCTATGATCCTGCATGGAAGCATTCGAGACATGCCAGCAGATATCACAGGCCACCTTCCACAGTCACCTCCCAGAAGAGGACAATTATATCCGATTCCCAACCAAATACTTCATCATGATGCAGCAGACAGAAGAACAATTATCATCTCTCATTTAGAAACAATAACTCTTTAAGCTGTACATATTTAGTTATTTTTAATTAAAATCAATTACTGTTTAAATACATGTTCATTGTTTCTCTAGGGAAGGCAATCACAACTGTGATGTAGAGCCTAGATGGGAAAGAGTAAGATGGAGAATGCCCCTTTTATTTTAAATAATCCCTCATATATAAATTATTTTCCCCCACAGAGCAATTAGAATAGCAGCTGAATATTTTTCTTTCCAGACCAAGGATGGCAGAAAGCAGACAAGGCAAAAATTTATTTCTGTTTTGTTAAGAGCATCCTTATTTAAATCCTGAAACGCTATTACATTTCAAAAAATACTTTTTTTTTCCTAATCTTAAAAAAACTAAAATGATCTCTTCAGAGTATTTAAATCCTCTAAGGCAGAGAGAAGCTGTGGGAAGCCATTCCCTCATGAGTTTCAAGCAAGCACTCAGAGATTTCTTGCATAGGGAATGCTGCAGCCCTCTGGTGCAATAATTGGATACAGGATGACACAGACACAGTGGCTGAAATCATGGCAGCTGCAGAAGGGCTGTGAAGATGATCTCTGCCTGCCCCTGAGCAGCTGGACTTTAGGCATATCCTGCAAGGGACCCCGGTGTTCCAGCTGTGCCGTGTTAGCACAAACTGGCTTCTGGAATGCATACCCAGCCAGACTTTCCCATGCCTGGTCCTAGACATGGCATGGAAAGCCTCATAAGGACTCCTGAATTACCATTTGGCTATTACTTTGGAACCCCAAGAATGAGTGAGTGAGTGAGTGAGTGAGTGAGTGAGTGAGTGAGTGAGTGAAAGACAGATACCAAGTCCCACAATAAATTGGGATAGAATACCTTTAGAAAGTGAGTTTTCTAATTTTCACTCTGGCAATACTTCTTCTCAGCATTCTGTTAAATAAAATTGCCTGTAGAAAGAAGTGAATGACCAGCAGGTCACCTTTCCTTTTTCACACCATAAACCTCATACAAAAGGCTTCCCCTTCATTTCAATCCACCTTAGGAAAGATACCTGTTTGACAACTTTTGGAGCCAGACTTGTAGCCCTTAATTCCCACTGTCACCAATAAGTTTTGTCTGCATGAACAAATGAAGAACATCATTTGAACATCATGAACATCTTAAGAACATCAAGACTGAGCCTTTCTGTACCCACTCAGACTTATGAACACAAACACGCCCACAGGCCCAGATACTTAAAGTGGGATGTTAATTCTTCAGAGAGGCAAGTTCCTACCATGGGATTTATGACGCCCTCCCTAGTGAGGGCAGTACAGTCTATGCAGCTCACTAGGAGCAAGTTAGCTCCCTTTAACAGTATTTTCTCAATTCACCATTGCCCTGCTGGTTCCTGTGTGTGACAGTTGTTCCTCCAACCTGCATTTCCAGTCTGCCCATCTGCAGATGACATTAGCTCCAAGGGATACAGCGCTCCAAAGAAAGCAGAAAAATGTAATTCCTAGAGAAATTCCCAGAATCTCACCTGGCTACTAATCAAATTGAGTAGGAGTTCTCTAGCACCATGTACTGGAGGAATTTCTGTCTCGATAACTTGGGTTTTGACATAAGCCCTAGAAAAAGACGCATGCTGTCTCTGGATGGAAATCCTCTGTGACACCACCAGACATGTTACAAAAACATGCTGAATAACAACTAAATTCAGCTTAAGAGAAAAAGATAATTGGCATGATCATTTCCACAGACATGCTGAAAAAAAAAACTATTTGCAGCTATTCAAGCTACTGTGTACAGCTTGGTTTTTACATGAGAAATCAAGATAATACTTTAAGGAGGCAATTACTGTAACATTTCACATACAGTAACCTACATATAAAAAGCATTAGTATTATAGATTATGCCCAGCTCTGCTTTTACATGACAGTGATTATTTTCCCTGGGCTTCTTATTCTAGAATACTATTACACCTTTTGGTTTATACTCTTTTAACTTGTTCCCAAGTACACATCTTTGAGGGATTATAGCAAGGAGAGTTTTGCTTAATAATGTCTTAGTAACAGAAGTTTCATCTAATTAAGGGATAAATGAGACCAACACTTTGTTCTTGCAGTTAAATAAAAATTAGGTTTTGCAGACAGTGCAAATAAATTTAAATTACTGTAGCCTGAGGTATATGCTGCAAGCAATACCAAAACAAAACAAAAAAAAAACCCCAAAACCAAAACCCACAAGCAAATGCATATAAATATAAATTTTATTTAAACTGCATATTAAGAAAAGGGCAGGGGGAAAAATACAAAGACACTGCTAAGCACAGTGAATATTTTCCACCATTTTATCAACCCTGAGATTCTTGAAGTTGAACTTCTTGTCCAGATTGGGTGGCTGTCTGAGCTGGAGGGAAGCTGGAATGGGACAGCTCTGTTGATTCACATTTTGGACCAGGGATATTTTAAGCTTTTTGATGTAACTTCTGGAGTTCACAGGTTCATTTACTGTACAATTCCTGTCTGTGAGCTCCTCCACAGAAGCAGGACATGCAGACTAATCACCGTTATCAACAAGCACTAATGGTAAATAATTCTTTCATCCCACACAAAGTGAACACTGATAAGAGGCAGTCATTTATAATAATGGTCTGGCTAGATGCTTCAGGTCAGCTGGCAGGTAAATTATTATAAATTCCAAAGAGGAATTAGAAATTCTTCCATTCCATTTAGCCTATAAGGATGGTAATTAGAGTTATTAATATTACTTGCTTTTCAACTCTGTTGACCAGTCCCAAACCTAGTTGCCAAGAGAGGATATTATTAATGCTTGGAAAGCATTCTATTGGAATCAGTGGTAAGACAAAAAATAGCATCAGAAAGCAAAATAGCACAGAAAAGGGAAAAGTTTCAAAAACTCAAAACTTCTGAAATACAATACACTTTTTCTGACAAGATACAGAGTTAGCTATAGATTGCTCTTTCAAGTATTTTGCAGATTGACAAATTAAAATTCAAAACAGAACTCAACAGTCTAGAAATATCAGGAGATACCAGAAATAACATTTAGGAGCTAGATTTCTTTAATAAATATTGGCCATATCTTAAATATAAAACAAAAAAATATTAAAAAATCTGATTGTTTAAATACCTTGAACTTTAGCCACAAAATATTTTGTCTCATTTCCAGCCATCCTAATGGATAAGCAATAAAATGAATGAGTTCCTCTATATGCAAAATAAACTGATTATTCAGTTATTAGTGCACAGCTAATTGAATGGACCATTCACAAAGCATGTATGTGTTTTAGAGTGCTTGTTCCCAATGCAAAATCTAGAAACTAGATTTCTGACTGATGTGACCATGGTTAAATAGGCTTTGACTAGTGGGAGTACCATTCTAGAAAGAGCAGTTTGTTTTTGTATGATTTTAGGTGTTGATAAGGGTGCACAGAAGTCCCAAATAACATGGAGAGTTAAATGTTCAAAAAGCACAAAAACATGAAGTCCATTATCTGGGAGTTTATGGAAGCATTAAGAACCCAGCAGGTTAGAAAAAGACTATATATTTATATTTTTATATATATATATATAGTGTATATATGTATACTGTGGTTGCAGCAATTACTTCTTTTCATGTTTCATGTTGCATCAGCATTTTCAATTAATTTTCTTATTTTTGTGCAGTCCTCCTTCACACTTTATGGGATGTTCTTTGGTGTTGGGGTTTTTCCCTAGGATTTAATACACAAAAGTTAGATCAAAAATGAATGAGTTGTTTTTGTTTCATACCTTTTATTATTTTTATGTAATCCTGTTTTTGAACACTCTGATTTCTGCATAAGTTCACAAAATAGCAACTTGTTGTACTGAAATGGGATACTCTTGATCTGAAACAAGAATATTAATCCTCAGCCTTGCATCAAACAATGACAAGTTTGCAACAGATTTCCTTCTCTCAGCTCCATTATGAGAGTAACAAACGTGCTTTTGCTCATTAGCTTGAATAATATATCAAACAGAAGGCCTTTAATTGTTTATTTTGCTAGCTGGAAAAGAGGCTGTGAAATTATAGGGGAAAAAATGCAAGAAGCAATTTCAGCTCCCTTTTTTCTTTGCTGTTTCTTTCCACTGCTTTATTACTTTGCCTATGCCAGCTCTTTCTCCCCCAAAATTTAAGAGAAATATCTCTCAGTTCTCTCTCCTCAGGACTACTTAGGCATTTAGGAGCACAAGGGACAAAACCCAGCTACTATAATAACCTCATTTAAAGCTTGATTGTGGTGCCTTCTTTCACAAGCAGTAAAAGAAACAATCTCATTACATGGATACAATAACTTACAGAAGTACAAAAATAGACAAAATGTAATATCAAGGGGCACAGAACTCCCCACTTATTCAGGACCCTCAAAGCAAATCAAACAGAGATCTAAAAACCTTCCCACAATGGTAGATGGGAAAAATTAGCATCTCATCTGATAGTAGTAAAAAAAAGGCCGGATGTAAAAAATTTTTCATTTCTTCCTTCTAGTTGCAACAGTGGGAACAGTTCCTGTCCTAAGAGATATTTCCCAAGCCATAGACAAAACCTTTAATTGAGGCTGTGGCAGAACTTTCATCTTTTGGCTTACATTTCTACTCTCAAACACTAGCTAACAGTGCTGTATTTTACTCTAAGAGTCTCAACTTTTTTTGTGCATTTTGTTTCCAATTTGATTAACAAACAGACATCAAAAAAAAGGAAAGATTTCAAAAGGATTACAAAATCCACTTTCAGACTCTTACAAAGTGGTATCTGAATTACTCTCATTCAGGCAGCAATGGGCATGAAATATTTTCAGGACATAGTACAGCTAATATTCCTAAACTAGTCCCAAGAGAGGTAAACCCCAGAGGTCAAATTCTTCTGTGAGATAAAAGTGTGAAACCCTTACTGAAACATATGTGAAAATCCCATACATAAATCTGTCCAAGGACAGAATCTGAAGAATTTCCAAGATGAAACTCTTGGCATAAGCACAAGAAAACCAGTTCTTTAAATGGAGATCCACATCTTTTAGCGCATCTTTTTTTCTTTTCTCTGAAGTAATATTCAGCATAAATGGAGAGAACAAAATTAGTAAAATAGAAATGCTATAGGTTTAAATATCTGTGTGACAGCAGAGGAGTGGAGATACTTTATATCAAATTAAAAATAATAAATTAACAATAAAAAAATAAACATAGGGTTGAAAAGGTATTTACCAGGTCCATTTAATTTAACAGGAAGAACCAAACCTTGTTTTTCAGCTCTTTCTCTTCTCATTGATGCTGAGTAAGAACACCTGATAAAATGCCCTGGAGAAGCTTTACAACTCAACTAGCACTTACACAGCAGATAAGTCTCACAGATATCAGAGTAATCTTTCCACAAGGATGAACAGCTCTTGAACAATTTCTCCAGGGAACAGCATTAGACACAAACAGACTTTCTCCATCACCAGCCATGATATTCAGTTCATATGTAACATACCTTGTGTAATGATACACAGGAGCTAATACACTGCTGATTTTTTATATGCTTTAACATCAGCAAAGAATATAAATTGATAATTTCTAATGGTTAATGAATATATGATGGAATGTGTTTTTAGAATGTAAGCCTCAGATGCTCACCTCATCATTGCAGTCAAACAGCTGAAACATTTTGATCTTGTTTACAGAAGTTCTATATGACTGGAATATCGTTTTCTTATTTCCACCTTTTTCATTACTTAGTTTGTTACTGCACCAGAGAGCAGTTCCTCCTCCTATTACCCAGCACAATGAAAATTCTTGGGTTTTTATTCATCTAAATCTTTGCAAAAATTAAATTTGAAAGGATTTAGACAAAAATCAGTTTATCCAGTTCCCAAATCATGTGTACTTGCTCACAGTGTTTACTGACCTTCACTCATTCCACAAGCTTCAAAACTTGGGTATCTGGCCTGAACCAGTCATCCCTATTTCCTCAGTAACAGACAGTCCAGCAGCTACAGAGGGTGGTTTGCTCTGTGTGTCTGCTTGGAATAGGATGAATCATTAGATCACTGTGTTCACCTGAACTTAGACTAAATGCCTAACTATTGAATTTATATAGTCACATTGAATTAATCCTTTTCTCTGTGCTCAGCTCCTTGCTTTTTCCCTCAGTGTTCAAAACCATCTAAGGTGAGAACAGCCAGATTTACTTTGGTTTCCAGAAGTAACAATTCCACACTGGCATGAACCCAGCATCAAAGTCGCTTGTAGGTATCCACAGAGTGTGAGAAAAATGGGATTTTTGCTCAGCTGGAATGATGACATGCCAGTCTTGCTATAAGTCCCTGGCAGAGGCAGAGAGATGCTCATTCTCTGGCTGCAAGGCTGTGCCCGTTTTCCCCTGTATCCCCCTGCCCCATTTGTCAATGAGGCACAGCTGCTACAGACAACAGGCACACAAACCTGGTTCACCCTCAGAGAAGACACCTTTGGCAGCCAGCAAGGCCTGAGTCACACTGTCCTGTCTTGTCTCACCTCTTCTGTGTCTGTCATTAAAGTCTGCACATAACACTTGCAGAAAATAGACAAAAGTAGGAGCACATGCGTGTGTTTAGACTCTGGAGTTTCAGGTACCTCTATTTTTGACTTTACACTTTTGGTGCTCTCTTCACACAGATTTTAAAATTTTTGAAACTAATCATCTGCTGTTTTAATCCATATCAGCATTAACACTGAGACCACAATTAGCACTTGGCCTTTTGGAATCGCAGCATATACCTCCCCAACTGAGCTAACAGCAGAAGTGCTGATGACAGCAAACTGAATATATTGATTAACCATTAATAAATTGATATGATGCACAGCTTAACCAGTGGTTTTTAAGCCTGTTCAATGACCACAGGAAAGGTAGAGGCTAGCAAATCTGGTTTCCATGACAGGTTCTTGATAGGAATATTCTAAACCTAATTCTAATATTCTAATATTCTAATATTCTAATATTCTAATATTCTAAATCTATAATAAATATATAATACTTAATCTAAATATATAATATTCTAATATTGTAAACCTAGTTTCTATTTATTTCTCCTCAGAATCCTGTCTTTCCATCTGCTTAGATGTCTGCCTTCTGCCTGCATATCCTCATCTGTAGCGTCCACTTCTGCTCATACCAACATCTCCAGTGTTCCTCCTTACCTTTTCTTCTCCTCCTCCTCCTCCCCATTCTTGCACTGCAGATGGTCCCTTCTTGTGGGGGGATGTTTGGAGTGATGCCATTTGTCTTCCTAAGTTACTGTTTCATGTGTGACATGAGTCCTGCTTTTCTGGAGCAGGCTCAGCGTCTGCCTGCGTGGGAAGTGGTGTATTAATTGTCTTGTTTTGCTTGTGTGATCTACTTTTCCTTTCCCTATTAAATCATCTTTATCCTGACCCACAGGGTATTTTTTTACCTTTCTAGCTGTGTCCCAAATCCCAGTGGTAGAGAAGTCAACAGAGGGCTTCGTGGGGCTTGGTGTCTGTGGCTGAACCACAACTATATAACTAAGAACTGTCTGACTTCTTTAAAAGATGCTAGAATTCTATAGCTGCTTTTGATTTGATACATCTGAGGCTTCAAAATCTTAAGAAGCAGAATACAGATGAAAACAAAAAGCAAATTGATGTGAAAATTAAGATCTAGTCAACATTTTTGTGTGATACGGTTAACAGTTAGTGAATCCAACAATTAAATATTTAACTGCCAGTCAGCAAATAAATACAACCAACCAGTCTTCAGCAGACTATTTGAGTGTTTTAGAGCCCGAAATGTGTTGATTCAAGGCCTGCCAACCTGAGATTAACTGTTTACCTATTAGGAAACTGGCAATTGATTTTTGAAATGACAATGAAACAGAAATGAGAAAGTAAATAATGCAGACACAGAGGAAATGGTTGGAGAAAACAGTTTCCACATAATACAAGTTGCTAGTGTTCTGACACTCCAGAAAAATATGAGAAGCTACCTGAAAGTCAGTGGACTCTCACCAATGTAAAACTGGTAGGAAGCTCCAAAGAGGACTATCAGTCGTAGAAATTTCTAGAACAAAGTAAAGAAAAGGAAAAGAAATATGGCAAATCAGAGAATCAACAGGCCTCATAAGAGAGTTTGGAAGTCAAGAATGTAGCCTATTGTTTAACTTACCTCTGTTTTGAAAAGAAACTATCAAATACGACATCATTTAAAAAAAAAAAAAAAATCCCAGACACTACATAGCAGTAAGTTTGATTGTCCAAGTGGGAAAATTGATAGAAACAGAATTGGTGGTTGAAGGGATAAATAAAATACATAATATTTAATAAAGGAGTCATAATACCCAAACCAATTGAAAAAGTCAATTAGTAGGGCGGTAAGACAACTTTGTTGATGGAAAACACTTGAGGTTTTTTTAAGGTCTTTCACCAAATGCTTTTTAATAAATTAAATTGGTCTGGATTAAAAGATAAGGCACTCTCATTGATAAATAATTGTTGTAGGAGAGTAAGCAAAGACTGGAAATAAATGTTCACTCTCAGAATTTCATCAGGTTGACCAGTCAAAGACTTACCAATGATGAACAAGGACCTGTACTGAGATACATGTTATTAAATAACAATAAGTTATTTATTTATTATATTTTTAACAAAAATAATAAGTGAGGTTAAAGTAAAAAGGATTAAGGAGGAAAAATCAAATTTGGTGAAGACAGATACAGAATAACAAAATGTGAAATGGAAAATTCATTATATTGACTAATTGAATCTTAAAATGTCAGATGAAATTATGTCTTAATAAACAGAGTTATGCACATAAGAATATATCTAACTATAAACAAGGAGAGAGTTTATATTTGTTCTTAGGTAATTAATTGCTAGAAACATCTAAAGTCAGGATCTCAAAAAATAGATCCTGAAGTTACTGTGCATATTTGTGCATATGCTGTGCTCAATGCATATCAATAATATTGAGAACGAAACTGAGAGCAACAGTTATCGTGTCATGACACTTTGTAAACACCTGTCAAACCCACATGCTGGATGCTGTGTGCAATGTTCGAAAGAGCAAAGCAGAAAAACTAGAGAATTGCAAAGGTGATCAGAGGTACACATTTCTTCCTATCAAGGAAAGAGTACCTAGCAGACTTTTCAGCTTGGAAAAGATGTAACTTTGTCTACAAAAGCATTGAGGGGATGGATAATGTGAATAAAAAATATTCATTCACTATATCTCATTATGGAAGGACAAGGGAGCATTCAGAGTAATTATCAGGTAACAAAAGGAATTTTTCTGCATAAAATGCATATTTCAGCTGTAGAATCCACTCCCACAGTAAATCAAAAACTAAATGAGCTCAAAAATTACAACCAAGGATAACTTCATACATTTGACAATCGTAAATGGTGTCTCTATGGCGTATCTGTCTGATTCCCAAAAGATGGACCAGCAGTTGGATTCCTTGGGTCCCTTCCTTTCCTCTACAATCCACTTTCATTCCTGCTGCCAGAAGCAATTCTAGCAATAGAGCCCATACATCCTGTAGAGAGTGGTGCTGCTGGCCCAATGCAGGTGATCCCCAGGGAAGACTAGTAAAAGGTAAACAGGGCTGCTCTTCACTCTGTGCTGCTTTCCAAGAGCCCATCACAGTCTTCCTACCTTAGAGTACTTTTTTCTTGCACAATCTCCACTCTTCTATTACCATTCCCTCCTAATGTTATTAAAAACTAAATTTATTTTGATATCAAGGCGATTCACTGTTAGACCATGAGAAAAATTCTAAACCTTTTTCCTGTCTATGAATACCCTCTACTGCACAGGCTCTCTGTCAGATCCTAGGGAATTCTATAAGTTGTCAAATTGTTAATATAAATGGCCTGTGACAGCTGGACAGAGGAAATAAATCACATGCAAATACAGCACATGTTTACACATATAGTCATAGTATTTACCTATCTTTAATTACAGACTGGAAAATATTCATTACTTCCTGAAAAATAATTATTTCCAAAAATATGTACTATTACAGGACAAAGGAATCAGAACAAAGAAATGAAAATAAACTCTAGGCCTACAGGAAGAAGAAAGCAAGGGAAAACAAAACAAAACAGAAGGGAAACAAAGATTAACTCAAGCCAAAAGAAAATAAAAAGAAAGGAAGGAAAAAACTAACAAAGAGTAAGAAAAGAAAGCAAATAAAATTACAAACAGAGAGATAATAAAACAGAAGAGTGAATAAAGAATATTTGTCAGGTTTTGGTTCTACTTTTACAAGAATGGAAACAATAATTTGAAAGAAAGTGGTTTGGAATTTCTTTTTATTTTTTTTATAATTTAAGTATTATTTTTCCGATTTCTTTCTAAGAGCCACAGGGAAATTGTGAAAATCAGAATCATAGAACAGTTGGAAGTGCTGTGTAGGAAGTGACCTTTAAAGGTCATCCAGTCCAATTCCCCTGCAACAAGCAGGGACATCTTCAACTAAATCAGGTTGCTCAGAGTCACATCCAACCTGGACTTGAATGTTTCAGGTGTGGGTCAACTACAAAATAGCAATTCTGGAACATAAAGAAATTATGTTTCATAACATAACCCAAGCCCAAACACAGAGAGTTTTCCCTCATTTACCCCACCCACCCTCACACATCAACTTCTCTCACTGGGAAGGGAGGTTTTCTGTAACATTCAAGTAATGTGCTAGAGCCTCCTTTTTCACCATAGTACAAAAATAAGTAACATGGAGCACCATGCAGGTTCATTTCCCAAATTATCCAGGACCAGACACAGTCCAGTGAAGGTGCAGCCTGAGACACAGAGCTTGGAACCACTTGTCACTTTATGACAATCCAATTTCTTCACACATTGTTCCCAAATGTAAAATGGAACTGACTAGATGAGAAGTCTGTGCATGTCAGAGAATACTCAGAGTGTATAGAAATGATGTCTTGAATAGGCTGGGTGAGAAGTATATTCCTTTTGATTGTTGCTTCTTTCTTTTTAATGTTCTCAGAAAACGGCTGTATCTTCCAGAGTCTCTCAAGGATTTTTAGATAAAAAGAGAGGTTTTATCTTTGCATGTCTATAAGCAGTGAAAAACTCCAGAGACTGAAACCTACAGGCAATTCAAATAAACTAAATCCGATCAAGGTAATATCAATGCCAGAATTAGAAGAAAACCCAGAGAGAATATCAATAACAACATTAAAACAGCAGGTTTCAACTGGAATCAATAGGCAGTATAAACAGAAAAAATTAAGTCACAAAGTGATAGTAGATAAAAGCTCCCCACTCATTAAAATTCTGTTTGTCTTTGTGTCTTTTTATCAATGTACCTATATATCTATGCAAGTGTATCAAAGTTTATAATGTAAAAGAATGATGAAATAATCTAATTAATTTCCGGTGTCATTTCACATATTTCTTTCAAGTTAAAACTGCAATATTAATAATGGTTTGCAATTTAATAAAATATCTCTATGTCCTATTAACTTCTATATCTGCTTGTTATAAAGCCCTTTTTTATCAAATAGCTAAACTTCAAAAGATTTCTGCTTTGATCTGAAATGAAAAAATGAGGTTCATTCCATTTGTACAGAATAACCTCACTATATCTTACAGAAAGACAGTTGTCTGTTACTGCCTTTCTGCTTCAAAATACATTGTAACTTGGGCAAGTGAGAAGCAAAAGTATGGGAGAGAAGACTGAGCTTTATGAAGGCACATTATAATGTGGCTGGGGCTGTGTCAAAATTTATGGTGGTTGCAGCAAGTGAGATACTCTTCCTACTTGAAAAACAATAAAAGTTTCAGGAATGAAATGTGTAGGTGTTTAAAGGTGGGTTTAATGCTCTGGGGGTTAGCTTTCATGGTTTATTTTTACTTTCAGAACTGAGATTTTAACAATATGTTAATCGCTTGTGATTTTCCAATAGCTTTTTCTTCCCACAGGATAAAAAAAGATACCTGATAGATACGGTAAGGGGGAAATATTCTAAATTTAAGCTGTTTATGGAATTTATATCACAAGTCAGCATTTCAGAAGATGCCAGTCCAGATATCCAGAGGGCAAATTAACTATCTTTTTATGACCAAAACACCCATCGATATTATTAAAATTTTGATCCACAAAGGAACTCAGGACTGGGTCTAAATTAAACCATGTCTGACACTCACACAGTTCCTGGATGACAAAGAAAGAAAGCCATGTTTTATATATTGCTCAGCCTAGAGCCTTTGTAAAGAAATGCCATGAACCACAGTAAACGTTACGACTTCAATCCGAACACCTTTCTGTCAGAACACCCTTTTTAGTGGATCTTTTAAACATCATTGGTGAGTGAATTGAAAGCTCAGGAAAAGGCAATAAAGCTGATCATAGCTATTTTGTAATATGGCAGGCAGTGTGGAAAGACTTGGTGAGGACTAGAGTAAAGGTGTTTCTTGCCACCTTATCATCCAACAAGGGTCCTTATGCTGGAGCTTACAGGTATCCTTCACTGACAAAGGGCAGAAGGGGTCTGTGCTACCCAGCTCAGGTCTGCAGCTGTGTCAGTAACGGCAATTTATCTGCTAGTACCCATCTGCATCTCCTCCCCATAGCTTCTGACCCCCCTATCCACAACCACATGACCTCAGATCACCCTCATCCTCTACTTTCAGTATAATTCATCCTTACTCTAATAACTATACTCTCCTCCAAGGAACTTCCCTGCAACAGCACTTTCTATTCTTTTACTGACTCCCCATGCCTTGCACCACCAGCCCAGATGCATGTGGAGTTATTTATATCGTACTGACTGCCTCTCAAGCCCCCGTCTGCTTCAAAAATACCTGCTATAAAAGATTTTCTAATTGACAAAGTGGCTCAGTGCAATTTTCCCTGAAGAATGTGTACCTGAAGGATTGGTTGTGAAAGAATTTGGAAATGGGGGAGACATTAGGCGACTATATAAGAATCTAGAAAGTTTTCATTTCTGTTTTCATGAGCTTTTTTTTTTATCCTTCATGCTGTGTTCAGTTGCAGCAGTGAACAAGAACAGTGGAATGGACCAACCCTCCATATCACACCCTGTTAGCAATTCCTAGAAATTGCTTGTCACAAGGGGGCTGGAATATACAATTGAATTTATGGCTGATTTAAACTTCTGGTTTAGTAGTTAACAGTGGTTTAAAGTTAATTGATATAGATTTATTAATTAACTGTCCAGAGGAAGTTTTATAGCTGATGTTGTTGTTTTCCCTGGAAATAGTGCATTGTGTAAAGGTAAAAGACAAAAGATCAGCTACACAAACGTGATCCTGTTATCAGTTTGTCTATTTGTTTTATCTCATATGAGAATAAGCATTAACATTCTGAGTCAGATGTTCTCATTAATGTGATTCCCATCGTGAAACTAAAAATACACAAGCTATCAACACTTCTAAAACTCTCTTTCTTCACATCACAAACCTGTTCTTAATAGTGCCAGCCCCGCAAAACTTGTGAATGTTCTTATTAAGAATGAGTTTTGCCTAAGAACAGGAAAGGGACTGCAAAAAGGTCTGAGGCACCTACTTGATTTTTAGTACATTCCCCCAGAGCCAAGATCCTCAGAACCTCTGCTACCTTCATCCTAAACTAGATGTATCTAAAGTTCCCATATGTCTATAAATATCTATTTGCTTAATTTGGCAGATTCAGGCCAATAAGTACTTTTAGAAAATGCCCTCTGAATCAAATCTTATACAAAACAACATGCAGGGAACTATAACACCTCTTTTGCACGAAGAATAGTTTCATTTGAAGTTCTATGCTCATTTAAGAGAACAAAAGCCAGCAAAAATATTCTGCCTTAAATGTGATATCAGGAAAATTACCTCTATTACCTTGAGAACAGTGAAGCTGGGGAGCAGGTTACCCAGAAAGACTGCGGTCTCCATCTTAGGAAGTTTCCAGACCCAACTGGATAAAGCCCCGTGCATTCCTGTTTGATCCCATTACTGAGCACGCTTTGAACAGGAACAGGGACAGGGGCTTCCTGAGGTCTTCTACAGCCTGTGTTATCCTGCATTTGTATATATTACATGCATTGCTTCTAACTGACTGCTTGGTGTCACCTCTCACAGGATTCTCAAATGTGTTTTGGATCAGGAAGCAGGAATCCAGCAGGGGAAAAGTTTGGGGCCTGCTGTCCCTTTGAGAATTCATTTCACACTGAAAATTATCATTTGAATATTGGCAACAGACAATTTCTTAGAAATGGTGCATTAATCTCTGCATGCAGTCCTTCTGCATGGATCACACTAACATGAAGTGACCTACTGACCATTATTGGATACCTTCTAACTACAGCTGGCCACAGTTTTTAAGTTTCTGATTATTTCCCACAATATAAAACAAATTTTTGATCTTTTCTCTTGGTTCAGATAATAATTAACTCCACGAGAAATGCTTACTCAGCTGCTAAATAAAGTACTTTTCTGTGTGAGTAAACATAGCAGAATCTGACTCAGAGCAAATTATTTATTTAATGCACTAAGCCCTACTTTCTGTTCTTAATTTTTTTCTTGAAACAAATGTACAGCAGTTAAGACAGAGCTACTGGCTCTTTTCTGGTGGTGTTTGAGTTCTTGCTGTCTCCCCACTGGGTTAATGATAAATGAACACCCCTGACAGATGGTGCTTCATGCAAGCCTCCTCATCATTAGGGGCTGGGGCATTTCAAGGCAGGTTTGGCATTCACCTGGTTTCTATTATTATCATATGCAGCTATTTGTAGTAAAGAGCAGAGCATATTTGTTTGCTAAAAAACAACCACATGGGAAGAAAACTGACACTTGCCAGGCTCTGCAAATGAAAACTGGGAACCCAAACACTGGGTCAGAGAGGAGGCTTTTTGAGGAGAATGTGCTTCCATTTTCCTCCACAATTCCGTGGTGAAAACACAGGATTCAAGAGTAGCTAGCACAATTTAGTATCACAAGCTCACTTGAAGACTTGTTAAAAATATAATTCTTTGGTTTGTAAAATTGAGAGACTCTTCAGCAGCATAATGCATGATTTTCTTTTGTCAAGGTGTTGATATCAAATGTTTGATAGAAAAATACAAGGCTTCTTGGAAATGCATTCCTGGCATTGTAATAGGTAAGTGAAATATCAATAAGTAATTTATTGCAGATCACGTGGTACCGTTCCACCACCCTAAATACAATATTTAAAATTTCACATTAACCTAATCTCTGTGCTTATACCTTATTATTTCTTATATACTGACAGTGCAAAAAAACCCACAAAACTATACCATGAAGTTTTCCTGTGTGAGTGACAGACACAGTGAAGGCAAAGCACAGTGAAAAACAGGGAAAAATTGTCATATTTATCTTTTCATATATTTTAACACCTCATTTCTTATTGATGTAATGGAACTAAACAACAAATTCTCTGCAAAGAAATTGCCCACCTCCTGACACTTTCATTAGTTCCAATCATATAAAAGGAAAATAAAATAAATTAGGTTTTTATGTGCCCTTAGTATCAGACAATGTTGCCACTATTTAAACAGAAGATGTATTGAAAGCCATAACTATGGGTCTTGTGAGATTACCTTGTACACCACAGCTCAGCAGCATATCCCAGTACAACCAGTCCGGTAGAAAGTAATCCTATGAGTCACAGAAATTGTGCTTCTTTCTCACCTCACTGCGGAGGCATTAGACCACTACCAGTGTTTCCATCTTACTCCAGTAATGGCTCTACTTTAGCTGTGAAGCTTTAAAGACATAGAATTGAAATATTTGTGCAAGCACCCTAGGTAAACAAATAATGAGCTCAAATCTTCACTTAGACTTTCTTGGAGTACTGCAGAACAATTCAGGATCATTGTCTATATATAATCAGTGTCATATGGTCAGTGGTATCAGACGACATTGTGTAGCTATAGACTCATATTTTCCTTTAAAAAGAATAATCACAGGCTGATCCTAAAACATCATCATTCTATGGGGAAATTGCAGAAATTATTTACCACATAGCATCTCTTATAGTTGGGTATAGAGTTTAAGTCCTGGTTTTGAACAGGACCTGTTGAATACTTTGGGAACAGTGAAATTTAAATTGTAAGGAGAGAGACAACATTTTTTTCATCTAGCCTGCCTATTTGGACTGTGAAACATGGCATATGCAACATCAGAATTTTCCTTCTGAGAAAGCTTGACCAGAAATATGCAGGATCCCAGGTTAACTTATGCACAACATTGCTTTTACATGTAATTAGTCATGAGGACATTATGACTAGCCAATGTCCATTAAGAGCTGGCTTTTACAGAACTGGAATTCACTGGTGGTATTTTGCATTGCGTGAGATTGCCTGCAGGTACTGTGAAGTCAACCTCAGGCCAAATTACAAGCATTGTTAGAGCTGTGTTTTTCTGTAGTCTTGCAGTGCTCTTCTCTTTGTTTGTAAACCACATGAAGAAAATCTTCTTCGGCTTCCCATGATGCCAGATCACTTCATATCAAAATAGATTAATGCTAGCCAGAGCAGTACATGTTTATACTACAGTTTTCTCTGAGGCAAGATCTTCCCTCTAATTACAGCATAAGGACATCCCCACAATCAGAGCCCAGGGTCACAGTATGGTGACCATTCCTGTTAAGCCATCTGAGAGATGACTAATAACTCCAGTGAGATGAAAAGGAAGGCACTATGCTCTGGGAGTTAATCTTAAAAGAATTTTTTTTAAATCACTATTATCTTTCAGGCAGTTGGTGTTTTGAATGTTTTGTAATAATGAGAAGATCCAGGGGTCAAAAACCTTTGCCAGGCATGAAGACTGATTCACAAGCCAGTTTTGTACTGGTATCTTTCCACAGTTTTCTTGATACATGAATGTATGTCAATAGGGTCCTGCTAAAAATCTATAAGAAGAAAGAGGTTAACTCTTTATTTCCAGTCACCATAATAACTACAATAAAAAAGTTATTTGTTGACTTAACATAGAATCTAAATAAACAAATACTAATTTATACAATCAAACAGTTTTATATCTATTACTTGTGTTCACTTTCGAGCAAGCTGGAAGCAAAATAAAGCAATTAAACTTCTAGAGACTATCATGATTTAAATGCCCTGGAATTCTAGCTCACAATTCCTATTTTCTTGGTAACCATTGTTATAAAAGAAACAATCCATGCTAGAATTTATTGCAGTAATTTATATTAGGCAAGGATTTGTGATCCTTGAAATTCCCTGCTGTCTGATTTACAATACTCTTTTTCACTGTATCGTCCTTAATTTTATGTAATCAACATTTGAAAGGTTTCCTGTTATGGCTGCTGCCACACCAAACTGAGGTTATTTATCTAGTCAGATTGTTTGCTGATTGCAGTGTATTTTGTATATGCTAAGAGTCCCAATACCATATAATTACTTGTTTGCTTGCCTGCTCTTTTGATCAAGTCTCTGAGACATTATTGAGCTTTAGCAATCAATAGAATTTCAGGTGTCCAACAACCACTTAGCAATTTGTGAATATTGAGTGTTGGTATATATACCCCAGATGCAAAGCAGGCAGCATGCTTATCTAATTCTTTATTTGATTTCAAAGACAGCTGTTGAAAACCTTTCATACACACAATTATCTTCTTTCATTTGAGCATGGCAGTAACTATGCAAATATCTCAATTTGTGTGGTTTTAATAACTGAACTATTCTTTTCCACATGTGCTTGTTTTCTGCTTGCTCCAGATAGAAATGGGATAGGTTTTAAAGCGTAGCTCTCCTTGCTGCGGATTTCTGTTACATGTAAGGTGCTTTTTTATGTTTTGCTGTTTTGAATCCTCCTCGTTCTTCAAGCATAACATGTATTACGTGATGTGAGGATAAACTGCTTCAATAAATCCCATTATTCTGAAAAACAATAAAAATAACAAGTCGGTGACACTGAAACAGTGATAAATAACATTTCTTATTTCCTTACGCTTTTAGAATCTCATTCTTGCACTTCTGAATCAACCCTAGCTCCCAGAGCTGTCAGACTAGGAGAGCACTACCTGTGTTGTTTTTGTCAAAGAAAATTATGTTATTGAACACTGTAATTTGTTAAATTCCAAATCTTATTTAGACAATTAGTTCAACCTGTGTTATCTCTGAACACGTAACTGAAAAAATAAATGAATGCTGCATACAAAACACACCCATGGCTCCCAAAACAAAGAGGACCTTATTCAGGGAGATGTTATTTGAAGATAAGAACAACACTCTGGCATCGTGCCTCTCCCCATAATGCCATGAAACCAATCTTCTGTGACAGCTTTGATGGCTGAGGGTCCCTGAGTTCCTGGAGGTAAGTAGGCTGGAGGACAATATTATTTCTTGCAGGTAGACAGAAAACCCCAAAGACAACTTGGGAAATAAATATGTTTTAAATGGTCCTCACAATGACAGCAGTCATCATGATTAGAGTTGTGAATCCACAATAAGCCTGATTTTGTCCATTTATACCTTCCTAGAAGCTACAAACAAGAACACAGAGTAACAAAGTCAGTGAGTTCGGCCTAAGGTCAAGACAAACTCAAACCCAAGGTTCAAAAGTTGAATTTTCTCTAACATTACAAGAAAAGGAAAGATAAAAACAAAATAAAGATCAAGATAAAGAGAACAAGCAATCAATCCTCAGTTCCTTCTGTAAGATATATGGAAGTGGACATATTGATTATAAATATTTAATATTAATTATTTCATTGCCAAATAGACTCTAGCTGAACATGAAATAAAGGAATCCGGAGCTGGGATAGAAGAAGTCAGGAGAAGATTTATAAGAACTTCTTTTACCTCAAACAAGTTAATGGTGATTGACAGTAGATGGCCTACTGCAAGGTGTATTTTCACAAGCAAATGCAGTAGACAGAAACAGAGTGAAAACATCATCCGCCTGCTAGCCATAAAAGCACTGCCATCAGCTTCATCAAAATGGGAGCCCATTGTGCTTTCCTCTGTCCACCCTGGTTGGCTGACTCACCGTGAGCCAGAGGGACCTTCTTTGCATCCTTCCATCTGTCCAGTACTGCACCTTCCAGCTAAGATCCACCTGCTAGTGCTGCTCTCTGATTACTGGTCAGCCAGCATCCCATGGGCTGATCAAGGCCCTAAGGGCACTTGTAGGTCCTAGGCACATAGCCCTGTGTGGATGCCCACACACACACTGGGACCCCGTTCCAAATCAATGGGGCCATTTCTTCCTGCCTGAGCCGTGCACTAAGTGTGCCCATCTCCAGGTCTGTCACTGCTATGCTCTTCAATGCAGTCTGCTGGACTGGGCTCTGATCCATGCACTGCCTTTCCCAGCTTGCAGTCAGCTGGACTGACCCCAGACCTGCCATCTAACTCCAGGACCTGTCTGGTGCTCACCCAGCCGAGTAAGACCTGGCTGCTACCACAAGACTAGATTTACATTCTTGGACTTGCCTCATTACCAAACAATGGCAAGTGCCCTAACTCCCAGCTGGCCCCCTTGCCACCTCTAGACCCTGGAAATGGTGTAACAGAATCCTGGCTGGCAAGTCCCTGCCCTGCTGCTGTGTGTTACCCACCTGATGAACCAGCTACCTGTGACTCAGGGTGGTGGACCCATCCTACATTGTCTTAAGCATTCTTCAGTCACAAAAGTTGACAGAAGGGCCCTCTGCAGCCCAGTCCACTACCAGCTTTTCAGGTAAAGGCACCAAGTAGATGGAGGCTGAAGAACTGTCTAGTGTTTCTTCCAGAGGTAGCCAGCTCACACGGGTGCAGAGTCCCACGTACTGAGATGTCCTTCAGCTTGTGGACCTAATGACAACACAAAGCAAGGAGAATGAATACATTAAAATTGGGGATGGGAGCATGGAAGGTAAAACAAAAGGTAGTTCTAAGATTTTTTTACTCTTGTAGTCTGTAAATCAGGTCTGTGACTTTTCTGTGATTTTTTTCTTATAATATCACAAAAATGTAGTGAAAGTAATTCACCTCCAACTACTGCACCTGCTTGTACAGTTTAAATTAAAACCAGAAACACTGCAAATCCCACTTCACAATGCCTTTCAGTGTTCAAGACTCTGAATTAAAGGCCTTCATTGTTTAGGAGGATTATTTCATTGCCTTCCCTGGCTTCAAAGAAATGAGAATCTTCACTCACTTTTCTATTGATCCCTGTTGATCAGATTAACTTTGTTTTGGATTCCTACAGAAACAAAAGACAAATAGAAATGTTGTGAACACTTAATGTGTACAGTTTTGTTCAGTTCACGATTCTACTACCTATTACAAAGATAATTATTGGTTAGACAAAGAAAGAATAAAGGAATTACTGTAAATTATGTTCAGTAAATACCAACAGTTTAAGCAATTACAAAATTATGGAATATTTCATAATGACATGTAATTACAGTTAATTCCACAATTAAAATTATATCTTTTATTTAGCAGCACTTGTTCTTTCATAAATAATAACAATAATTAGGATTAAGAAAGGTCAGAGAATGCTTCTATTTCAACATTACAAAATGCATTTCAAGCCATTCCTGTTGTCCTTACGTACTTTATGTTCTGTGACTTTGGTCTTTGTTATTTTGTAATTTTAGAATGGGCCAAGAGGCTATCCTAGGACATCACAAGCCAAGAGGGCTGAACTGTCTTAGTCTGGCCGTAGACCAAAGATCTTTAGGCAGGAAGCACCTTTACTTGTGTGCTCAGAGGAATTATCCTCAGAAGTATAAAACATGGTAATAGCTAGCAGCTCTACTTTCTTACAGTGCTGTCCTGAACATCAACATGCAAACTTACTTGTACATCTCCTGGAGCCGACCATTAAATCACCATCTGGGTTGGAATGTCAGCTAACACCTGCGTGATGACTATTTCTCAGGTCTTGTTCACTCCTTTCTCCCTCCTCTCCATTCTTTACTGAAATGGTTTGCTGATAAAGATGGCACAGTGCCTGTCAGATGTCTCTAGCTTGCCATCATGGTTTGTTTGCTGTGTCAGGCAACATCTTATTAGCAATCGTGGCTGTATAAAAGCTGTATAGCTGTAGGTATGCTGTGTGAGTTTATAGTAACACATAAGAGAGAGAAGCATCAGTTTGCTACACAGTGCATTTTTATGTGTTCAAAGCTATGAAATAAATGTATCTGTAGTCAATAAATGTATCTGTAGTCAATACAACTGATATGTTACAGCCACATGCATTATTGCCACGTATTGTAGTCTGTCTTGGACAGTCCTGTAACACGGGCAAGGATGTTAACTCCACTCTTTCATTGCTATGTGCTCAACTTCTACAAAATCATAAAATAGTTTTGGTTTAATAGGATCTCTGGAGGTCATCTAGTTCTGCCCTCCTCTCAACATGGGTCCAACTATGGCAGATTCCTCTAGGTCTCCTCTAGATCAGTTTTGAATATCTTCAAGGATGGTGAGTCCATAAACTTTCCAGGTTCTAATGGCTTCCTTTCATTTTATTTCGCACTCACCCCTCTCTTTTGGTATCTCAACATAATTTCTCATTATCTTCTGCTTCTCATCCTGCCACTCTAAGAGCAGTGTTTCCATTTAGATTACACTTTATCAAAATGTACCTGAAGGCAGCTATAAGGCCTGCCATTAGCCTGTTTTCTTGGCGGAACAACCACTATTCATCCACCTTCTCCTCGTCATGTGTTCTAGGCTTCTAATTATCATGGTAGCTCTTTTACACTGACTGCAGCAGGCCAATGCCTGTTTTGCCCTGGGAAACTCAAAAATAGACAGTCTTTCATATAGAGTCTCACAAGTGCTAATTAAGGAACATGGAATCATTTAGGTTAGAAAAGATGCTTGACATCATCATGTCCAGCCATTAGAACTGCCAAGTCCGCCACTAAACCATGTCCCTAAGCACCACATCTAGGAATCTTTAGAATACCTCCTGGGACAGTGACTCCATAATTTCCCAGGGCAGCCTATACCGATGCTTGGCAATTTTTTCAGTGAAGAAATTTCTCCTAATATCCCACACCATCCCTGGCACAACATGAGACTGTTTTCTCATCCTGTCCCTTGTTGCCTGGGAGAAGAGACTGATACCCACCCCACTAATAACTACTTCCTTCTTACTGGCTACACTCACACTACTACTGCTGATTAGGAAGCTGGTCTTCACTGCAAGTGCTGACTGCTGCTGGCTCATGTCTCCTCTGCTGTCCACTGGGGCCATCGGGTCTTTTCTTTATAAAGCTGCCTTTTGAAAAGTTGATGCCAAGACTGGGTGGAAGGAGTATGGCTTCCCAGACCAGGGCCAGGACTTTACATTCTGTGCTGAGTCTCGTGAGATTCCTGCTGGACTTTCTCCAGCCTACCTATGTCCTTCTGAACAACAGCACGCTCTCCAGGGAAAGAGCCATTCTCACCCAACGTAGTATGCTCTCAAAACCTGCTGAGGTTACACTCTGTCCTACCTCCCAGGTTAGTAAGGAATAGTATGGATTCCCACATGAACTGCTAAGGGGCCTCACTAGAAACTGTCCCCCAGCAGGACTTTATTCACTTCTCAGGCTCAGGTCCTGAACTGGAGAGCCATCCTCACTGTGTCTTCATCTACTTCTCCATGCCCTTGGCTGAAGCCCCACACGTCCCATGAATTTGCAGAGGTGGCCGAAGTTATCCTTTTAGATACTTTTTATTTTCTTTCTCACAAGTGTTACCTCATTTCTACTCCTGCCAAGTAAATCTAAACAGTAGTGAAAAAAGTGCTCAAAACTGTGTGTGTCTGAATTAACATTCTTACTATTGGGGAAACTGTGCAAGTGCTACATGCATGGAAGCACAAAGTCCAGTTAAACACACATACACTAATACTCTTTCCTAACACTGTGAACAGTCAGAACACAGACTGTGAAGTTAATTTATATCAATTCTAGCTGAAGGTCAGATTGCATCCACAGGCCACCATTTTTTCCATAAATACTTCCTATTAACAAGTAGGTGTTACGAATGCAAAAGCAAACAAATCCAGAAATGTGTTTAACTCTTGCATACATACATGCTCTTCCAAGTGTAAGTTTTAGTGGAGTGAAAAGGACAACATAATTAGTTACACAATTATAGTTACACGAGGAATCACCTGAGTTCTTAATTGCTTAAACTTATCGTTTTTAAGCAGAATAAGTACATCAGTGGAAAATGGATGACGTTTTATTTATTAATTATTGCTTTGGCTTTAAGGTGTCAGGTGGAGTAGGCATTATATGAACATGCAGAAAGTCAGTCTCTTCTCTGAAATATTTTTCAACTACAAGGTACAGATAAACATGAAGAATATAAGTTGCTGTTTTCAGTAAAAACAACTGAAAAGGGAAAAGTGGTTTTACTGTGGGATCAAACATGGAGCTGACAAGACTGAGCCAGGGAAGATGGACAAATACAAACATAGAATATGAAGACAAAAGGAAAATTGTGGCAATTGATGGGCAAAGATAAAAAACAGGATGAGAAGACCTAAAAAAATAATTATAAATAATAAAGTATGCTGAGTTCAGAAAGGCTGGTACCTTAAAGAAAGTAACTAGTAGGATCCAACTTTTATATGTCAGCACATTGGCATTATTAGCAGCTTTTTTTTTCATTGGAGACACAAAAGTCCAACAGCCTTCTCAACATGGAATTTTTTCTTCTCCCAAGAAGGGCTATTCTGCTTCCCTGTCCTACTGAATGAGACTAATTTGGCTGTTCTGTTCCTAGGACTCCAAGGGCTATTCTTCAGTCACAGCAAAAGCAAACAAGCAAAAAAAAAAAAAAAATGACAGTGAAATTGAAATGTCAAAGGTTCTTGACCACAGCTTCTTCTCCATCAAGTACTCCAGCTTGTGTTAGAGAATGCCTGTAGAGCTTACCTTAGTTTAAAGGCATGTATAAACTTGCAACAATGTAAAAAATTCTCAGCAAACCTCTGTTCAGGTGAAAATCTGTTATATTATCACAGAAATTGGCTCATCTATGGAGTAGCACTGCATTATGGGGGAACTTCCCAACAGGTCCCAAGATGGACTCATGAAGTGGGGATTAGTCAGAGCAACAATCAATACCTGAAGAGATTATTTTATTTGAAATAAATGAACTGGTATTTATCACTCTGTGAAATAGCAAATAGTTTAGACCAAGTAAATAATGTGAAGTAGAAGGAAATTGCAGAGAGCAGGCTTTGTAAGGATTGCAAGATTATTGTGAGTTACACTGGCAGCATCTACTACATCAATGCAACTGCACCAAGACTGCTTCCATGAAGCATTAGAATTATTAAGCTTAGCATAGAAATGTTTATGGCAACACTGTTCTGGGTTAGTGCAATTACAGCAGCAATGTCAGCACATGAACTACTGCAAATGCTTGTTGGCCTGAGACAAGGTGAGAGAGAGATCAGAACCTTCTGTGAACTACTGAATGACCGTGTTGTTGCCTAACTCTGTGACCCTCATGGAAAAGCTGAGGAAATAAATAAAAGGTGAAACAGAAAATGGGCATTTCCTTGCCCCTTATTAGCCCAGCTCTGCACCTATTACTTTCTCGGCCTTCAAAACATCTGCTTGGATTAGTATTTGTCTTTGAGTGTCCTGTGACACTAAAAAAGCATCCAGGTGTTAAATATTTGAACTTATAGGCGAACACAATAAAAATACTTTAGGTTCCACTATCTACACCCAAGCTAACAGATATTTTACTTCACTGGCAGTCTCTTTGACTTGAAGGTACAGAGTATACTGAATAACTAGTTCCTTGCATGTTTTCTCTTTGCATGTAATAATCAACCCCAAAAGGCTTCCAGCTGCTGAACTGAGGGTCTTAATTTGGGCCTGTTGTGTTTTTAAATGCTCATAATTCCTCACTGTTCTTAATAATGTCTGTAAGTCTCTGAACATCATGACTTAGTCTTCTAAAATTTATCTTGTCTGTGACCGATGCAAAACATATGAGGAAACAGTAGAATACACATATTGTATAAAATGTCTTGTAAATTGAAGCAGTATAGTTATACATGAAAAATTAACAGTGGATGTGATATTATCATTATTATTTGAATGTTCTCAAGCCCAGGCAAAAGTCCCCAAAATTGCCACGTTTGACAGGGAGCTACCATGCATAAGTAAAATGAAACATATGGGATGGGGAACAGCAGTTTTGAGGAGAATAACCTGCATTGAATCAATAAAATAAACTCACTGCTAATTTCTAAAGTACAATGGTGCAGCTCATGATTGCGCACCAAGTTCTACACATTGCCATGGTGATTTAACTACTACAAGATCCCAGCTCTAAAAATTTATTTTTTTTTAGTTTTCTGTTTCATACAGTATCTAGACTAATAATTCAGTGGAGGACATAATTAACTTTGTTGTTAAAAATAGTCATAATATTAGCCCACTAGCCAATAATCATTTAGGAACAACATATAAAGGATTTTCTTATAATAAGGTGATTAATGGATGTATTTTCACTTCATTACTATTATTTTATTAAATCCACTTTATTTCTACTCTCATTGTTATCTTGTTGCAATGCTTTCAATGGACCAGCACTGTTTGATACAGGTCAAGCTCAAATTGTCATGCTATTCAAATATAATCTGGAGTTGTTAGAAAGAAAAAATAAAAAAGATATCGGCCTCATAAAATTTAGCATATTAATGTAGAGGAAAGAAGGAAAGTAAGCCTAAAGTAAAGTAAAAAATGTAGGTAAGTGCAAAAATGCATAAAACTGTACAGCCTTATTTGAGTGCAAATCTGTTCCCAGGCAAAAATCTTGCCTGGGTGAACACTGGGCATTAAAACTCTAAGCATCAGTTTACACCTGTCCTTAAAATGCAATCCAAACAATCTTATTGAAAAGTATTATTGGATAAAACAAAGAGTCATCATTAAAATGCAGCACACATCAATGGATACATAAATCAATTATAATAGCAAAAAGAGTGACTATACATCTAAGGAAAAAGAAACCAAAGACTGAAAATACACCAACTGCTACTAATGCTGCAGTGTTAGAAGAAAGCTATAGAAGAGATAGAATGACATTGTAAATTACTCTGTTTATAGAATATTAAAAAGAATCTGAGAAGCTTTGGTGAGGAATTTTAATTCAGTAAGTTCTAGTCAAAGATTTATTTAATAGTTTGTCCTACCATAACTACATGATTGAAATTATACAGCTATAGTTTATCAGTAAAAATACAGTGAAAATACACAGATGTTCCAAAGAGGGTAAGAATAAAAGCACACAGACAAATATGATCTGTTAATATGTGCATTTGATTATAAAAAATAATGGAATAAACTACATTATGTAGCTGTGCTGAGGCAACCGCACTTGTAACTTTAAAAAAAGCATAGGTCCTCAAGAATTAAAATGCCAGGCCTGCAGATCTATAACTCCCATAATATCTTAAAGTCATTATAAACATTTCAGTGAGGGTGCCAGTTGATTCTAATAACAGTGTGAGCAAATGACACGTAGTAGAGGAGACCAACATATTTATGTGACTATAAACAGTGAAGTGTTGTGATAATTTTGCTCTAAGATCTGAAAATGACCACGATATGAGCCTTGAATATATTAGACATTTTTAATATAATCATGAGGTTTGAGGTTTTCTGAAGTCAACATCCATTCTCACCGTAACAGACCCGAAGCTACTCTTGGATTCAGGACTCGGCATATTTATCTGAAAGTACAAATCAGACTCAAACATTTCTGGCACCCTGAAATGGGAGCTGAGGTGCTGGTGAGCTGGTGACCCCACGGCGGCCACAGCACCGGCACCTAGTACATAAAACTGCTCCACTTCACCAGACCTCCAAAACTCATCAAAAAAATTAGGATCCCTGCCCATAAATGGAGAAGACAGAGGACGGCAGAGACTGAGGCTCATTCTCCCCACTCCTTTCCTGCCTGATGTTCAGCACATCCCCAGACCACGGCGGCTTGACCCCCTCTCCCCAGGCCGAGGGGCTCTCCTCGCTTCCCTGAACCGCTCTAAGTCTGGCACTGGGCGAGCGGCCCAGCGACTGACCGAGGCTTCGAGCAGATGTGCCTGCAGCAGGGCAGGCAGCTCTGGAAAACCTGGCAAACCCCTTCTTTTTCAGATTCCGGCGACACAAAGGGCGCAGGAGCGGGGTGAGGGCCCAGCGGGGCCGGAGGTGTGGCGGAGCCGCTGCCCTCGCCACCTCCGGCTTGCCTCCCACCTGGACACACGCGGCCGGGGGGCACCGGGACAGAATTCCCTGTTTGACAGGTTTGGTGTTTTGATCCCTGGGTGCTTCTGCAGTTCTGCCCCTGCATATGGGGTACGTCTGTGCCCAGGGGCTAGTGAGAGGTGCGGTCCTTCGCTGCAGGACTGCAGCAGGACTGTGGGAGCTTCAGTGCCACCTGTTAGGGACTCCCAAGCGCAGCTGTGTCTCGAAATGGTGCCTCAACATTGCTCAAGCCTAGTTCTAAGCTTGCACTGACTTTCACCCTCCCTCCCGACGGTTTGAGTATACACACGTTCCCCTCTCCCTCTTGCTGTTGGTTCTCAAGCGGAAACGTTTGGTAGGTTCTTACCTATCAAAGGAAGGTAAGGGAGAAATACCTCTTTCATGTTTGGCATCCCCGACCACCTTGCCCACCTCCAGAGGTATCTTTTAACATCCGTTCTCTAATCTAACAGAGATCCGGCTTCCTGCGTGGTGCCAGAACATCACTATTGGGGCAGCAAGGGAAGGCGAGGCCAGTCCGACCCCTTGCTGCTTCTCGAACTCCTGTTCAGGCCCTGCCGATGGCCTCGTTTCGTTCGGGGGAGGGGGAAGGACAGACCGAAAGTTCTCGGTCCAAAGGACACATAGCAGCCCAGTGACACCTTTGAGAGGACCCACTGTCAAACCATAGAGATGATTCCCAGCACAGAAACAAACAAACAAACAAACCAAAATTTTTTATGACCTAGTAAATCTACATCAGGTA
>NC_031769.1:88871041-88873516 GCF_001522545.3 Parus major
TTTTTTTTTTTTTTTTTTTTTCCAGGGTTGGCTAATGCCCAGGCTGTGGTGCTTGGTGCTTTCAGACGAATCTTCTGACAAGTGTTGCAGTTCAGCACTGTATGCATTGTATTTTGGAAACAAACAATGCAAGTAGCTGGAAAACTTGGGAACCGAGAATAAAGGCCGAGGGCAGAGGTTGGCCAGTTTTTGTTGCCACGGCTGGAGAAGCATAAATAATCAAAGGACTATGATTATTTGCGCTGACCATAATACTAGGAGGAAACAGAGTGAGAGAAAAAAAATAGATGACGACTGTTTTGTAGCTTGTCACTCCCCGCTCTGACATCTTCCTGTTCCTGGCCAGGACCTGTTCCAGACGGGGCGCTGAGAGGAGGGGACATCAAGCCTGGGGAGCAGCGCCGATCCCGGCGGCTGCCCGGGGATGCGCAGGGCGCGGAGCGTGGCGCGGCCTCTCCACCGGCTGCAGCCGAGCGGCCTCACCGCCCCTCGCCGAATTGCGCCGGTTTCTCGCCTCCAAATTCACCCGGCAAAGACGTCCGTGTCCCGTCTCTCCCCCGCTCGTACCGCCCGCCCCCACGGCCGCCTGCGCGGTGCGGGAGGCGCATTCCTTACGCGGGTCGGGGGCTGCGGGCTGGGGAAGGCTCCCCGCCGGGAGTCGAGGGGAGCGCTGATCGTAGCAGGCTCGGTGTACCCACCGACGGCTGGCAGAAGCAAAGAGTTAAAATATAAAACCATAAAATATCGTGGGTTTTTTTTTTTTTTAAATATTAATGTTCTTATAACGGAAGTTCTTATCAGTGGGTTGCACTGTACTTGGCAAACAAGCCTTTTTACCTTTTAAACAAATAATTCATTAGGTAATTAAATTCAAGTGAGATTACTCTAATTAAATATACACTGCTGTTGAATCATAATTTCTATGTGGCCTAGTTAAAGATGAACGATCTCTTATTCCTGACAAAAAAAAAAAAAAAAAAAAGCAAGAAAAAAAAAAAGCTTTAAAAGAATTCCCCAGTGACTGGAATAATAGATTTATACACCACCGTACAGAGGTCATTTCAAGAAAGAAGAGACACCAAACACAACATAAAGGGACTTTTCATGTCTGGAGAGACTAGAATTTCAGGTTTTATTGCTGCAAGTTCTATTAAAAGACTCTGTGGAACCTAGGAGGAAATCAAAATTATCTTTCAAAAGGCGATAAGTTATATAAATATGTGCACAAACAGAAATGTGTCTCTGAAGGTATTAGTTCTGCATAATTTCCGATGAGTAGCTACTAGGCCTCAAAGGAAACAGTGCATCTTGAAATGCTCTGAAGGCTTACATTGGCCAAAATAAGGCAGGACTTTAGCAAAATTAGAAGTAACTTTGTAGCCAACGATGTGCTATATGTCCTGGTTCCCTTTAATAGCATTAGGCGTTCAAACCATAAAGACTAATCTGGAGAGTAGAAGTTCCTGCTCTCTGCTTTGATCTCCTTCCTCTTGGCTGTTTAAAGCTGACAGTTTGGCTGAATGGCATTCACTGCTTTCATTTGTAAGACATGAGTTTCCTAGTGTTCCAGAGCTAGCAGCTACACCTGTACTGCAGGAATTTACATTGCATTGCTCCAGGATGGCATTGATTTGGGACGGGTGAAATACAAACACAAACTAATTAAAAACTGCATAATGCAGCCCTACAGGAACAAGACAGAAAAAAACCAAATAAATACAACTGCAGCTGGCACGGCAATTGTGCCTCTGCCCCCAAGCAACAGTCTGGTGACATAAAATTATAAACCTTAAAAAACTCACATAATTGCTGTTGATCATTTTGGAGACAAAATGGAAATTATTTTGTTAATTAAGTTCAGACCCATAAAATATTCATAGATAGGTAGATAGACGGACAGAGAGAGAAACAGAGAGAGAGGCAGATGATACATTCCATAGATTTTAATCCTTGTTCATATAGGTCTGTGTGCACAGCTCTAATAATTCATTTGCAAAAGCGCAAAGGAAGTGAACATCTGTGAATTCACATTCCTATCACAAATAAATATAAGTTCATCTGAGGTGAACTGATAAAAAATTAGTAAAAAGTTACCACCAGAATATCAGGGGAGAAAGTCAATTTCTCTTAGTTTGCTTTTTAAAAAAGTTATATTTTTCATTTTGAAAGCACATGCTCTCTCTCTGAATAAAATAATCTTTGTAAACACCTTACTAGCTGCTACCTTGTGCACAATCAAACGCTGCAGCTGCTCAGGCTTGGATTCCTTCCTGTACTGCCTGTATACACTGACAATGTGTACATATTCACATTTAGGTGATCGATCAGGTATCCCTGATTCCAAGTTTGTGTTTATTTAGACAAACCAAACCATTCATTCATTTACACAGTCAGAAGTCTTAAGGCTGCTGTCACTGTGATATAAATTGACAAAAAGAGTGAGATTTTTAAAAATATCCCTCCCTCCCTCCCTCC
>NC_031769.1:88874861-88879731 GCF_001522545.3 Parus major
GCACGTTCTTTCCACAGGAAAGAAAATTGAAACAGACTATTAACTGAAGAGATCATCTTAAATTTCTTCGTCTATTACCGGTGAAAGCTGAAAATGAAAAGAGGATTTGCAAAAGAAATCGTTACCAGGATGTTTCAGAGCAGTTACAGAATTAAATGAAAACTTTTCTCCCCAAGCCACAAACAAGGCGCTTTAGAGACTAAATCTCCCTTTCTTTTGGTAGATCTGATTATCAACGCCGCATAAGCCCCGAGTTTTACCAACGGGGCCATATGCTCGTGTATTTGCCTGCAGAGAAGCCCAAACGCGTGTATGTATCACCGTGGAAATTACACGGGTGAACTTAGACTGGTAAGTATCTGAACTCCACTCTCAGATTGTGCTCTGCTTAGTATCCTATTCTCCCCATAGTTAGGTGTCTTCTTTCAACATCTCTGTCATCTCCATTTGAAGATATTTTCAGCGGTTTATCACTGCCATCTCCAGCCCTGCGCATTTGCAGCAGGTTATCACAATTGCCAGTCCCCCCTGGCTGATGGGTTGCGCTGATTACCATCACTGCCCTCAGATATTTGGTGCGGATTCCCAGCACTGCAATATCCACTCTTAGGACATCTGGAGCAGATCAAAATCACTGACTTCATTTTTCAGTAGAGTCAGTGTAAAAGCTTCGCTCAGCCTCTTCGCAAACGTACCCTGCAGTCAATTCCCGCAGAACCAGCCTTCAGTTAAAATTCGGCCAAGCAGCGACCCCTATGTCTGGATTTGCATTTCTTATCGGACCCCTATCTAAACTGATTTGTTAATAATAAAGAGAAAATCTCTTGGCACTGGATGCATCGCCTTAAGAAACTGGAAGGATCACACTGTCTTAGCAAACTCCTTCTCAAGAAAGGCTGTTTAAGAAGTTTATCTGCCCAATGATCTTTGAATTAGATGAGCGTGGCCATTTAGGTCGATTTACTTTAAACAGTATACAATTTATTTTAAGCGATTACCTTAGGTATAATCACATTATGCCCAGCTCTGTTAGGTATTTCTCTCCCGCCTGATTTCTGATGTGCATCCGCTCTCCGACGGAAAGGTGACTGCTTTTCACTCTCAGCCCCAATCCTTTTTTGCTACGTGACTGTTTATCGTCTTTTAAAACGCTGTTTGGCTAATGAGTTGGCACCGCACTCCTTTTTGTTAGGTCTTGCAGAAAGTTAAGGAGGCGTTCAAGCAACTACAACACATTTCTCAGGGGGAAAAATGTAAAAAAAAATAAAATAAAAAAAAGAGTCAAAGGAAGAGGTGGTCTTTTCCGAATTATTATTATTTTTTTTTAATCTGTATTTTATTCCACCTATTAACAATTTGAAGCTAATTTATGAGTAGGAGGGGTTGATCACACCAACCTTTTGGACTGTTTAGATCCTGGGTTTAGGGAAAGATTTTCCTAGCGCTTCGGGCAGCTGCTGCTGATGTTTGTAATTTTCCGTACAGTTTCGTTCTTTTCGCACTTTTGTTATTAAGCTCCTGCTATAGGTCTTGTATGGGAGGAAATAAACCCAGAATCTCCCAGACCTTCACTAAACTGATTTTCAAGCTAAGTAGCTTAGTGTAGCAGCTCTGGTCCCAGCTTACTTGCACAAGGGGGGAAAAAATTAAAAAGGGCTTTGAAAGGTTGCCTACTAAAGTGACTAAATAAGCCGTCAGAAAAAAAAACCAAAATGGGCAATGTCCTGTGCAAGAACAGGAATCGCGTGGGGTTTGGCATTTTCTGATCAGAAGTGTGCATAATTAATTCGCAGGACCCTGCTCATCCTTGCGCAAGGAACTTTGCAGATGAGAAACAAAGCTTTCCTACCAGTCTTCTAACTTTTCCTTCTTCTTGGAGTTTTTTTCCTTTCTACTTTTTTTTTTTTTTTCCCCCTTCCAATTTGCTTTTGTTTTGTTTTTCTTGTCTCCTTTTTCTTCTTTCCGAAATCACAGTTACAGGTAACCTGCACTTTGTATTTATTTGCTCTATTTCTTCTCAAGGTGAAAAGTAGCAAAGTTCGCTACTAAAGATGCTGAGTTGATAGAAAATCAAAGACTTTTTTCATTTTTCTTTCCCCCTTGTTTTTTGTTTTTTTTTTCTCCCCGAACCGATCCGAGAAGGATGAGAGCGGGTGGGGGAGGGGATGACTCACATTTCTTAAGCCTCCAAGTGGAAACCTTTTCTGGATACACATTCCACACAGATCTAAAGAGCTAAGAAGATTTCGGCAGCGTCGGTGCCTTATCCCACCTTTATTTACCTGAAGCCCTTGTAATGTGACACTTCCATTCGCAAAATAAGGCTGCAAATTTCAAGTCCCACTCAGCTCTGTTACGACGGTGCATTTTTGTCTGAGGGTCGTTCTCCTGCTTTGAAGGGTGAGATTTTGGAGCGGTGCGGGGGAGGTGCTGCTCTCCCTGTTAGACATAGGAAGGGGAAAGTTCGCTATTTCCAGCTGATGGGGAAGGAAGTTTAATCAGCACCGTGAGACGGAGCGGTTCCCTGGAGCACGGGGAGGAAAGGGCTGGCCGGGGTTGGAGACACCCCGCGGGGGCGTTGGCAGGAGGGGAGGCATGTCCCTCCACTCCCGCGCGGCCAGCTCCCGGCGGGATCCGGGCTGCCGGGCTCAGCCCGCTGCTGCAAGCTGGGAGAGGGGGCGCGAAGCCCCGCGGAGCGGCCCGAACCTTAGGACTGACTCTCGCTCTGGGCTCGGGAAAAGGAGGGAGACCCCCGTAGTCCCCCCCCACTCCTCCTTCTTCCCTTCCCCCTCTCCCCTGACAAGCACTTGCATCCCGAAAAGCCGCGGGCCTTTGCGTCTGCGGCCACTCCGCGCCGCGCCGTCCCTTAAGGAAGAGCTCGGCCGCCCCTTCAGCACAAAGACGGAGCTCCTGGGCTGCGGGGACCGCGGCGGCGAGGGCTGGGCCGGGGACGGCCACTCCGCGCCCCTCCGCGGGGCTGCTCGGCCGGGGCCGGGGCCAAAGGGACGGCAGCGCCCGGCCCGGCCCTGCGGACTCTCTCCGCAGCCGGCGGGGCGGGCGGCGGCTGCACTCGTGGTGCAGAGCGGCCCCCAGCAGTCCCACAGGGGCTGGGAAGGTCGGGGCAAGAAACGCCCAGCCCTCGGCCCGCCGCCTCCGCGCTCCTCGTTTTCCACAGCGGGGGAGCTGGGAGGGCCCCGGCAGCGGTAGGAAAGGGAAAGTTTGCGGAGCCGCCCGGGCGCTGTGATGCTCTCTCGGTCCCGACGCGGTTCGGGCGAGCCCAGTCACGTCGGGGAACTGGACAACACCGCAAGCAGGGCACAGCGGTGACAGCCCGCCTCCCTTAAGGCGGCCGGGTCCCTCGCAGAGTCCTTTGTCTCCCGCTGCACCTTCCACCCCTCTCCAAGGGGAAAAGGAGAAGAAGAGAGGAAAAAATCCCTTCTTCTAATCATTGTTGTTAATGATCATAATGGCAATAGCTCGTTTTGGTCCTTTCGTGTGTGTGTCCCCTGTGTCCCCACCTCGTCCCTCTCCCCCTGTTTCCCCCCCGATGCGTTTCCTTCTGTCCCCACCGAAACGGGAGGATGGAAGTTTTGACAACCTACAAGACACTCGGTTTCCTCCTAACCCCCTCCCCCCGCTCGGGGGCGAGGGCTGGGGGTCCTCTGTGCCCCTCGGCATACATGTTGTGGCTGTTGATTTGCGGGATTATTTATTTCCAGTATTCCGAGAACTGTCGCAATGCCTGTGATAATTGTCTCTGAGTGTCAATCCCTCGGCAGGGCATGAGGAGGAGAAAGGGCGGCGGGGAGGATCGCATCGCTGAGGGTCTTTTATTTTTTTTCCCCCCCCCTCCTTTTTTATTTTTTTAATTTTTTTTTTTTCTAAAGATTCTTCTGGGAAGTACTGCTAGGAGCCTTTTGACTTTCAGCAAAGTTGCGCATATGTGTTCGTGTATGAGTGGCGTTTGTGGGTTGCTGTAGAGAGATCGCATGCATTTATTTATTTATATGTATTTTTTTTTCTTTTCTATTCTTTTCTTTCTTTTCTTTTTGTAGTGGTAAATTGTTACATGTCGCCTGGCTGCAAAGCCCCCTTTTCCTCTCACGGCCACTCTCGTTTGTTCCTGAGTCCAACGACGACAAGGGGGACTCAATGTTAAAGGTGGAAAAAAAACCAGCAACACAGTTGTTTTTGTTAAAAGGGGACACACTAAGGCTGCGAAACAGCAAAACCCCAATGTTGGACAGCTGTAAAATCGTGTAGACAGGTTGTCATACAGCAGTGGGGGCTTTTCTGAAAGGAGCCCATTGCTAAACATTAAATACACTCGGAGCAGAGCACAGCAGCTGCGCGGACACACGCACACACACACACACACACACACACGCACACGCAGCTCCGAGCCGAGCGGCCCGGGCTGGGCTGCGCACCACGTGCTGCGCCGAGGGGGGCGGCGGGGCGGGCGGGGGGCGCGGGGCGGCGCTTCCAGCTCAAGTGGGTGCCAATCAAAACATCAACTTCAAATTGTATCTGAAAGATCAGCCTAGGACCTAAGGGCAGACACATCAGTTGGAGCTCAATTGTTGATCAGATCACATCTAAGGGATTTAGGAGCACAGAAGAGCCGAGATTTGAGGAAAGACACCCCACTGAATCCTGCCACACTCCTCCTCCTCCTCCTCCATACCTAGGGTGCAATATATATCTGACAGAAAGAAATCAGAACGAAAAAAAGAAAATTATCGGCTCGATTTCTTTTCTCTCGCCCTGCCTGACTCCAGTAAAGAGGGGGGGAAGAAAAAAGAAAGAGAGAGAGAGAGATCCAGAGAAGCCCGGGTTTGTTCCGCTCCCCTCCCCGGCTCTTCAGCAG
>NC_031769.1:88880301-88937348 GCF_001522545.3 Parus major
TCACGCCCGGCGAGGGGTTCGCCGTGGAGAGGGAAGCGTGGCTGTCGACGGGTCTGCGGGGTAGAGAGGGGCTGGCGGTCGCGGGCTCCGTCTGCAAGCGAAGCCCTCTATCCTCGTCGTAGCTCCAGCCGGGCAAAACTCCTCCGAGTTTTTCTTGGCAGTGGCAGAGCTCCTGCCCCCGTATTGTCGGCTTTCCCTAGCAACTCGGCTATTTTTTGTTTTCTTTCTTTCTTTGTTGTTATTGGTGGTGTTGTTGACGGGTGATATTGTCGGTCCTGCTGTTTCACTGGGCTTTCCAGCGCGCTCCTCTTTCCTCTTGGTACTTTTCTTTGCCGCTGAGCAATAAACAGGTTCCGTCCGAAAGGCCAAAGTGTCGGTACCTGGGGCGTCCGTTTATTTCAAGGCATTTTCCTTAAGCCTTGAAAATGTCCCGTTCTGTTCCTTGAACTTTTCATACTCTGATTATGGCGGGTATCATAGATGGGATTTGCATGAAGCGAAAGAGGGCATCCACATCCCATTACAGGCATCGAGGCAGAAACGCATATCGGCGTTAATTCTGAGAGAAATTGTCACCACCCAGACTGTCCTCCAGATTAATTTCACGTTTTCTTAAGAATGTAACAGTTAGAAAGTGAAACATGTTTTTTCTTTTTTAAACTAACTGTTTTTATATCTGGTGTAGTTTCGAAAACGAAACGTTTTCGTTGCTAGCATTACCAAAATTCTCGGCGGTGCTACGCATAGGTTCCATTTCATTTTTTAAATATTCCTCTTTTCTCTCCCCCCGACACATAAAAGTGTGAATTTATAACCGAATGCATGCAATGCGTAACTTTTTAGGGTTTTTAATACATACGATGCATACAAATAGGAAAATACACTGTTGAACAAGGGACAGCATCTGAAAACAGATCATTTTTGTACTGCGAACATTTCGTATAAAGTCACTTTTAACAGTGTGCATTTCCTACTTTTTTTTTTTTTTTTTTTTTTTAACCTTGATTTTGGAAATGCAGTAAAAGTTGAGACAGAAGCAATGAGTGATTTACAAGTGGCTTCTTCAAAAGAATTCCCAACAGAGTTTACACAAAAATATCATTTCAGCAACAATAACAAAAGACAGCAGAATAAAGGAAGTGCAGAAAGCCTACTCTGTAACACATTACAAAAATTACATCGGGCTACTCTTTGTGTATAAGCGGTGTCCATGAAATTAAAATACATGATCCTTCTTAACTGTTTGACAAAGTTAAATTAGTTTCTTTGCAAACATTTTGAAGAGTTCCATTTCTAAGGCTGACATAAATTATGACATAGTAATATGAAGAATACATTTCTGGACTAGGCAAAAAAAAAAAAAAGAAAAATAAAAAAAAGGCGAGATCATAATAGAAGAAATAAAGATAGAAAACTGTTTGAAATGTTAGCTATTTTGGAACAGTTTCCATTCCCACTTTCCTACGTTTCTGTATTTTATTACAGTGATTAACCATGGCGGTGGTTTTGAAATAAATTTTAAATACCTGAACATTTGTGAATCAAGAACTAAAATATTAGGTTAATATCTGGGCAATTTGCGGTAATAATGGGGCCTAATGAGGTTGCTAGAAAGATAAAATGTTATTTACCAAAACACCTGATGGGATAATTTGACTTGCTGTGTTTTACTACTGATGATAAAAAGAATATTGATTGCAAATAAATCACCGTCTCTAAACGCTTGTAAACAACTTGTGTTTACTCTGGCCAGATCAAAGTAAAACTTATGAGATAAAGTGTCTATGTAACCATATTCTACAATGCGTGGATCAGTTTTCATTTCAGAGTTTAAAGGCTCTTATAACAGTTAAAAGTTAATGTTTTACTCCAGAACCTTGGTGTATGATTTGGGGAGCGGGGATGGTGGTGTTGGCATATGTGTGGAAAATCTTTCACATCGTTAAGTCTCTTCATACTGAAGTTGTGCATTCATCTCCCCAGTCTCGTTTCACTAGGAGCAAAAGTAAAGAACGCTCTGCATGCATTTCTAACACCCTCCTGGATACTTTGCAGATAAATGCGGCACTGTGCACGGGCATTAGTCTGTAACTGCGATGTAGTACCTGTTCTATGTGCCTGATAATTTCAAGGGCACAGTAAATTGTCTCGCCGAGGCGAAGGCGAAGTTGCTGCGTTTCCGTCGTTTGGTTTGGTTTGGTTTGTGGAGAAAATATTGATAACGTCTGTCAAGTGGGTGCGATCTCTCTTTCCTTTCCCCGTAAGAAGGGGGAATCATTTGGGAATGCCTCTCTGTAAGAGAGCCTGGAAATATGAAGAGCCTGGAGCGGGCAGGGCCGAATTTGGCTGTGAAGACCCTTTGCACCGCTGAAAGGCGTGTTCCGGCTCCCGGAGTAGCCTATTCAGGTCTGTTAGAGACGCTAACGAGATAATTGATGTGCTTTTTCCTCTCCGCTTGTCTGAATGTGTTGCAGGGCTCCCAGTACGAGCTGAAAGATAATCCGGGTGTCCACCCTGCTACCTTTGCTGCCCACACAGCCCCCGGCTATTATCCCTACGGACAGTTCCAATACGGGGACCCGGGGCGGCCCAAAAATGCCACCCGGGAGAGCACCAGCACCCTCAAGGCCTGGCTCAACGAGCATCGCAAGAACCCCTACCCCACCAAGGGCGAGAAGATCATGCTGGCCATTATCACCAAGATGACCCTCACCCAGGTCTCCACCTGGTTCGCCAACGCCCGCCGGCGGCTCAAGAAGGAGAACAAGGTGACCTGGGGCTCCAGGAGTAAAGACCAAGAAGATGCAAACCTCTTTGGAAGTGACAATGAGGGGGACCCCGAGAAGAATGAAGATGATGAGGAAATTGACCTGGAGAGCATAGATATAGATAAAATCGATGAGAATGATGGGGAGCAGAGCAACGAGGAAGAGGAGGAGAAGCCCGAGCTCCTGAGACAAAGCAGTGAAGAGGAGCACTTAGAAAAGGAGAAGGATTTGGCACTGTCAGGGTCTGAAGGGCTGAAACCCAAAGATGCGCTGGCCATGGTGAAGGAGGCCTCTGACAATAGCACGAGAATCATCAGTCCTGGGGGACCGAACAATTTACAGATGCCATCTCACAGCAAACCCAAGATTTGGTCTTTGGCAGAGACGGCAACCAGTCCTGACGGTGCTCTGAAATCTTCTCCTCCTCCTCCCCCTCCTCCCCAGGTTAACCACACTTCTTCTCAGATTCAGCACCCTGCTTTTCTCCCTAGCCATGGACTCTACACATGCCAGATTGGCAAATTTCACAACTGGACAAATGGGGCTTTCCTCACTCAGAGTTCCCTTCTAAATGTGAGGTCCTTTTTGGGAGTAAATCACCACCATGCTGCTCATCACAATCACCACATCCAGGCCCAGCAACAGTCTTCTGTTTTAACAGCAACCCTGGGAGCTCTAAGCAGCGAAAAACCTTCAGAGAGGACCAGTCCCAAACACATAGGTAATTAATGTATCAGGCTTCCACCTCTCCCTCCCCCCCCCAACACATGCACATGAACTTCTCCTTGAGGAATGGTGTCACACTGGTGTAACTGATTGCTTTTAATGGAGCTGCAGTTTACTCTAGCGTTGGTTTCCGGCCCCCTACCCAGCGTGTTGGTCACATACATTAAGCACGTTTCATGTGGCCTATTACATCCTCACCCTATACGCCCATCGAGTAAGGGATGGCGTATAAATTCAGGAAGAGTGCAGTGAAACGCATAGGTTTGAGCTTTCCTTCCCTCTTTCATGACCCTCATCTCCCAATAATTTCAATGACAGTAAAAAATGTGTCAAGGAAAGCTTGCAGACTACTTAAATACTGAAAGTAGAGTAGTATAGTGCTGTACACACATACACATGTATCTGTACACGTCTCAACAGGAGGGTGAGAGGGAAGTGTGTTCTCTGCATAGTGTCCAGATTCTTACTGTTGTTATTCTAAAATGGTTCTCCTGTTTTTGTTTGTTTTTTTTTTCTTTTTGTTTTGTTTTGTTTCTTTTTTTTTTTTGTCTCCTTCTAGAAAGAGAAAATGTACCAAGAACTGAGTCCCCACCCCAGCCGCTAAAATCGCCCTTCCAGCCTGTCCGTGACAAGTGAGTTTGTTTGTTTGTTTTCACTGTAGGAATGTTACTTATGTGGAGCAAAGCGTTTGAATAATAAAGGCTAATTATAACACCTAATCATCACCATAATAATACATACAGACAATGAGAACAGCACAGGAGTTGCTCTAATCTTTCCAAACTTAGACTAAATTGCAATTGTACATAGCCAGACTGTAACTTTTCTAAAACTTAACAGATCTCAAAGATCTTGTGTTAATTACACCAGAGACAATGATTTTTGTGCGATTCTCTATTACTAAGATATTATAGCAATAGACAGATAATTAAAAAAAACCAAACTTTTTTCTGAAAGAATGTAAGAATGTTACGTCTTTTTTTTTTTTTTTTTTTCTTCCTCCCTTCCTCCCCTGCAGCTCTTTGGCTCAGCAAGAGGGAACACCGAGAATTTTAACAGCTCTCCCTTCTGCTTGATTAAATGATTTGGTGAAAAAATGTTACAGAGACTGGTATTAAGGACAGAGAGAGTGAAAAAAAAGGAAACGGTATAAACAACTCCCATCAATCTCTTTTTGCAATAAGGTGGTGCAAATCCATAAAAGCATTACACAAATCTGTAGATGGATCCCCTTCCTCATTGTACCATTTCAGATCGTGTTATTCTAACCATTCTTGGATTATTTGTTTGGTAAATGTTTTCCATGTGTTTGTGGTTTTCTTTTTTCTGTATATAGAGTGATTTCAGATTGTAAATAACACGTCAACAAAACTTGTCTAAATCATATATTTTTGTCTAATAAACTAAATGAAATTATGAGCTCTCTTCAGGTATGTATTCTGTTGCTACAGATCTTATATTACAAATCTATTCAAACATTTATAATTTGCTCTCCAAAAAGTCAAGTCTTCTTCTTTAGGTAACTGAAACTTAAAGTAGCAAATCAAAGTATTTTGCTGAAAACAAGATGCGAGCTTCCTTTCTCATTCACGCAAATTTAGGAAGTTGAGTGAAGCTGGCTCGTGCCTTAGTAATATTAAAGTTATTTTTTTCAATTGTGGTGATTGAGACGTGTTCTGTAGTACCCACTTGCCGGACACAAATGGACCTGACTTCCACTTATGCTACAAAATAGTTTCTTAAAACTGAAAGGGACAAGTTTTCTCACAGTTCCCTAGTGTATAACTTTGCTGTCCAAACTGGTTGCTAAATTGGATCAAGAGCTTTAGTGCTTTGGTATATATTCCTACTCAAGATGAAAAAAAAATAAAAAATCATAGTTTAGGAAAAACAATTATTTGTAGCAATATGTGCCTTGAATAAACACAGAAGAAATGTAACAGTGAAAGATATTTTCCTGTGAGATTAAATACAATCTTAGTAGGAAGAAGAAATAAAAAAAAAAAGTCAGCTCTTGCATATCTTAGAAATCTTAGAAGAAAGTTTTGCGACTCCGATCTGCTGGTTGAAAATAGACTGAGAGACAGGATCTATCGTTTTATAAAGACATTAATCTTCCAAAGAGGGTCCGTTAAAATGTGTAATATTTTTAGTGTTTATTTCTTTTTTTTTTCTTTTAAATGGGAACACTAAATGAGCATTGAGGTGCTAATAAGATACCAGATGGTTGTTGATGGTGGAAAATGGAAAGAAGCAGCTGGGAAAGTCATTAAGAAATAATGCGGTGACGCCCTATCCAAACTAAGCCAACCTCAAACCAGGACTTGTCGGAAACGAGATGAGATTTTCAAATAAAATATTAATAAAATTCTTGTCAGAGATCAGAATATTGATCTTGATTTAGCTGCAAAATCATCTCAATCAAAGAGCAGCCTCGGTAAACTATGGCTTAGAGATCTGTTGGCAAAGCGGTGGAGGCTGTGCGCTCCTACATTTTGCATTTTTCTGATGGAGCAGAGAAACTGGTCAGGCAAAATAGATTTTGTGTGGGATATCTGAAGGAAAGTCTCTGGAAAGAGGCTAATGTTGACATCCTGCAGTTCCTAGCATACCATCAAATAGTTTGTATTTTGGCTTTCAGTTGTTTTGGTGTATTTTTTTTCCCTTTTCTCAAATCACAGACAGTCTCGCATTGGTAACTGTTGGTAACTGTTCCAACAAAAGAGAACATTGCGCTTTTTACCAAACTAGAGTAATTTAGCCTTCGGGGAAAGGGAAGACGTATTTAAAAATAAAAAAGAAAGAAAAAAAGTCTTCAAGCTTGTAGACCTTAACGGTGCATCAGGTCACTGCTGATGTAAACCTGATGCAATTGCTGTCTCTTTCATATCAATTCAGATGAAATCGCCTCAGTCCCGCCCCGGTTCCCAAATTCTTTTCGGGGGACGCGGCGTCCTCAAGCAACCCGGCCGTCCGGGGTGCCGCAGCCGCCGGGGACCGAGCGCTTTGCTGTCACGGACCGGCTCCGCTCCTCCAAGGTGGAGACGGCACCTAAAAGGCGCGCCGGGATGCTCTGGGCGCGGCGGAGCGAGCGCGGCGCTGCCGAACCGTCCTGGGGGGAGCGGAGCGGGGATTCCCGTGTGGCACACACAGGAACCTCGGCAGGGACTCTGGCTGTGGCGAGCGGAGGAGAGCGAGCGTCTGCCGACCGCTCTGTCCGCCTGCCAGCGGGCACCCGGCTCCGAGAGGCTCCGAGCGGTTCCGAGCGGTTCCGAGCGGTTCCGAGCGGAGCCGCGGGCCGCGCTTTGGGCAGGCTCGCAGCGCCCTCTGTGGGCGGCGGGCGGCGCCGTCCCCGCGCCCGGCCCGCGGCTCCGCTCGGCTGGGGCGGAGAGGTGGAGGCTGCCCGCTTTTAATGCGGCTAGAAAGCCAACAGCATCCTCCGGAGTGCGCTTACAATTCTGATTATCCTCCGGAGAGTGATAATTCCCAGTAGTTATCTGGTTGGCAGTTTTCCTCCTTTGGAAGCCTCAGCATCTCTAGAACTGACTCAAGTCGCACAACTGGATTTTTTTTCCCCCTCATCTGCTTATTCGAATTTCCCACCTCTTCCCCTCCAGCAACGCTAATTGTGACGCTTCCCTCCCCAAACAGCTGAGGGTTATACCGGGAGCGGGGTCATGAAGCCCCGCGGGGTCAGCACCGTTCCGTCTTTCTCCACCGTGCCCGGAGCGTTTGCCGGGGATGGGATGAAGCTCCCGGCTCCTGTCTCCCCTGCGGCTGCCCAAGGCGGGGGCGGCCTGGGAGCTGCATGCCGACTGCTGGAGGGGCTGCGGGCTGCCTGCTCGGACGGAGCGTGCTCTCGCCACTCCCAAAGTTTTTGGACAGGAGTGCAAGTGGCTTCCCCTCAAAAAAAGGGAAAACCGAAAAGTCCTGAGGCCAGCTGAGAAACGCCGTGTTGTTTAAGCCAGAAAAGCTCCGGCGTGGCTGCGTGCCTCGGTGACCAGCACTCCCCGAAGGCCGCTGCCTCAGCCTATTCGGCACCTGGGGGAGCAGGCTGATCGCCTTTCCCTCCCCGGCCAGCCACAGTGAGGTGGCCATTTCTCCCGCGGGAACTTTCAGACAGAGAGGACGTGTACGGGTGGTCACTGCGCTACCGCACGGAGCCCTCGGAGGCTGCCCGGGTGCGGTGCGGGGCCCGGGCCGGGCGGGACACCCCCACACCGCCCCCCAGCCGCCGGGAGCCCCCGCGCCGGGTTTGGGAAGGAGCGGGAGCTTCATAATCCCGAGGTTTCGCTTGTCACGTGAACCGTGCTAGGAATGATCGTTTACGTCACCCTGGCAGGAAAATAATTTGTAGTTTTTGTGTCATATTTTCATCGAGACCCACCCCAGCAGATGTATACCAGAAAATACCAGAGTGCAGGGAGAATAATAAAGAAGCTTAAGCTAAACGCTTTGCCGTAATTGGGAATGCTTCGAGCTGATAAGAGTAAATTGGAAAGTACTAGATTCCTACCTTTTTTTTTTTTTTTTTTTTTAAATGATGACGGTTCCCCAACCTGATAAATATAGTCAATAAGAAAATTTGCATTGAATCGAATGGGAACTACAAGGAGTAATACTTCTTTTAGCACAACAACCGAGTGCCAGGATACATTTTCGTGCTACTTAAAAGGCTGCCAGAAGACGCCTTTTTTACACGTTTGCATAATCCTCCATCCATCTCCAGTAAAAAAAAAAAAAAAAAAAAAAAAAAAAAAAAAAAAAGGTCTTGTTTTTGTTATTATTTGCTTAGAATTAGCAGAAGAATGGCAGAAATCTGTAAAGAAAGAACACTGAAAAGTTGATATAATCTCGAGTTCAGCAAACTCAGAAATTCGCAGTTGCCAAAACAGATTAAAAGCAAACGGCAGCTTTACGGGGATTTGGCTTTGTCACAGAGACGTAGTTATGAAACACGCTGATTGGTATGCATGCCTCATTTTTTATTCCTTTTCTGTTTTATTCTGAAAAAAAAAAAAAAAAAAGGACTATTTTTAACTAGGTAAAAAAAAAAAAAGCGCGCCCAGAGAAAGGGAAGAAAATTAGTAGGGTGTGTGTACTCAGAACTGGCTCGTTCCTATGATTGTTATCGTTCCCGGCTCCTGTCATCCCTTCTTGCTGCTTTGGTTGAGTTTTTGATGCACTCTCTCTGAATGTGGAGCGGGCCCGGAGCCGTCGCCGACAGCAGCGACCTGCGGAGCTGGGGCGGGGGCGCCGTGCGGGCTGAGGCTGCCCCCGCCCGCCGGCAGCCCCGCACCAGCCCTGGTCGCGGGGCTCGTTCGATCTCCGGCTAACTTTCATGGTATGACCATGTTTTCCCCAGCCTTTTTTTTTAACATTTTTTTAAACTTTTTTTCTTTTTTTTTTCTTTTCTTTTTTTCCATGGGAGCCGATCAATTATTCACAAGCACATTTATCTCCCCTGCAATATGGAGAATTCATATTCATATCTCTGTTTTAGTGGCCTGACACTGATTAATGTAATATGCGCCGCGGCTCCGAGCGCCAGCCCCGCTCTATGAATCATGCACTATAAAGTTTCAATCGTCCTTGTAGATGAGACTATTACAAAGAGCGCGGAGCGGCGGGGGCGGGGAGGCGGGGGCCGGCAGCAGCCGTGGCTCCGCGCCTCGGCCGGCCATCGGCCCCCTGTTAAACAGGCTCGTATTGAAACCACCCGGCGGCTGGCGGGGCACAGCGCGGGGCCGGCAGTAGTCCTGCCCGGCGGGGCTCCCGCTTACTCGGGTCCCCGTCCGCCCGCCCGCGCCCCGCGCCGGCCGGCCCCCGGGAAGGGTCTGCCGGGCTCTGCCTCCTCCCCGTCCCCATCAGCCCATCGGGCAGGGGCGGAAGAGCCGCGCGGGCCGCCTGGCCCCGGAGGAGAGGCGGGCTGCCGGTGCCCGCCCTGAGGGATGGGCACCCCGGGGCGGGAATGGGGCTCAGGCTGGCCCGGGGTGTGCCTTGGGGCTGAGCAAGCGCGCTGTGGCTGGCGAGGGAAGGCCGTAAAGGGCGTCTCCATCACTCGGCTAGTTCCAATGGTATCGTGGTACGTTTAATTTTGGTTTGTTTGTTTTTATACTTTTTTCAGTTCCCCAGTGTCCTTAAAAGGCGAGATGTAAAGAAAAGCCGCGGCTGACAGAGGCACACAAGCAGCACAGGGAAAGGGCTGGTGAGTTGTAAGTGCCCTGTGAAAGACAGCACCAAACATGGGCTTCAGCACACGCCCTCCATCCCCAGAGCGCTGCCTCCATCCCGGGGTGAGGCTCCCCTGCCATCTTGGTGACCTCTGGGCACCCAAGCCCTGCATGCGGGCCTGCAGGTGGATGGAGGGAAGCCACCCGCTGGCCCCAAAACCCAGCTGCCAGCCACGGATCGGGGAACCACGGCTGGAAAAGCTGTGGCAGGTCCCCTCTGGCCTATGGGAAGTGGGTGGCAGCCCTGGAGCTGTGCCGTGCAGGACCATAGGTGCCCCCCTGCCAGGAAGGGCCATGGCGATGACCAGCAGGGCCTGAGCCCGCCACTGGCTCTGTGGGGGCTGTGGTGAGGAGCGAGGTGGGGCCTGATTCCAGGCTTCAAGTCGCTGGGTTTCAGCAGTAAAACTTACCTGGGACCAACAAATCAAGTAAAATGTTGGAACATGTAATAAACATGGCCTGCGTGGCGTGTTTTCCACTGAAAAGTTACAGAAACGGCTCCTGGCGAGGTTGGTGTTCCCCATTGTGAGGTGCCCCCATGCAGTGCCATTCATAGCTTGCCCATAAAACCAGCCATGTGGACAGGAATCGCTGGATACCAGGAGACTGAAAACCCCATAGAAATAGGTATTCAAAATTTAAGACTTCGAAAATATGAGCTCTTAAAACTAAACAATGTACTTCTGTAAGGAATTAATTTACTTGAGTCCCGTTACCACTATTAATATTAGTTTTGGCTTCTTTTTTTGCATATGTGAAGAGAATACATGCAGGGGTGTTTTAAAATAAAAAGTGAAAAAAAATCCATCTTTTATCTGTTTTTGCTTACTTTAATTAGCATTATAGACATCCTTCATGTCTGATAGCCAAACTTGTATCTTAACGCATTCCTAGGGAGTCAAGCTGATGCAAAAATGCAAATGTGGGGCGCACACCAAGTCCTGGTAGTGCCTCTCCTGAGAGAATAGAAAGCGCCGGCATAAACTCTGTGCAGAATTAAAGGCGAGTTTAAAAAGTAACATTTATTTTTTTTCCAGATTTATGGCTGACCCGTAGATAATTAAAGGTTTTATTTTGAGCTGTTGGCCCCACACAATACATTGTCCTTTGTTGCTGCACAAGGAGCGCTTTCCCTGTGCTGCCTACGGTTCAAAAACAATGAAGCAATCCATTTATTTTGTTGGTCAATTGTAGCACAAAGTGAGGTGGTCAGTGTGGAAAGTTTATCACTGTCTTGTCCCTTTGGAGGAGGCAGAGCATTCACACACCCTCTGCCCCAGTACACAAATGTCAGTCTTTTTGCAGGCTGCTGTTTTCCTTTTGAAGATGCCGATGGTGTCTCTGATCCACTAATCCATTTATCCAGTTTCATGAGTGCATTGGCTGAATACACTCACAATAGCCTTGCCCAGCTGGAAACAAGAAGTCAGTGAGTGCAGCCGGCACACCCACCAGTGCCTGACACCACTCTCAGATGAGGCTTGAGTGTTTGTCTCAAAAAAACCCCCAGCCCCATCCCAACCCAAAACAAGCCCCTCAGAGCCCCCAACCTGCTGTGGTGTGCCCAACACTGTGATCCTCCCCTCCCCACAGAACAGAAGTATTTTTAGAATCATCTATAGCTTGCTACATGACTGTATTATTTTCATGGCATTTGGCCGTGTCAATGAGGGCTGGAGTGGGCTTGAGGGAAAAAAATGCCTCTGGGACTCTGCAAACAAGTGCACATTAAAGAAACTGGTCAGTTGCTGCCAAGGGGGAGGGGGCACAGGAGAGTCAGCGGGCAATGGGCTTCCATTTGTGTTCGGTGTCTTGCCGTTACTTGCCAGCTTTTTATTGCATTTTAAATGTATGTTTAATTACCAGTGTTATTGGTAATAACAGAATGTTTGAAAATATTAAATACATTTGTGAGCTCGTGTGAAAAAGAAGTTAAAAGGTGTTCGGTGCACAGAATGTTAAAGAGATCTCACAATGAAGTGATTAACATTTTTATGAATAAAATTAATCACGCATTAACTCTGCAGCTCAATACATCTGAATGCCAAATGTTGCACAGCAGCCCTTTACCCTAAACCCAAGAATTTTGGATGCAGTATTGACCCACATCAAACACTCGTCTATCCGTAATGGAGGTATAGTTATGAGAAGATATTTTAATAATGTACATTTACATTAAGGCAAGCAAATAAAAGGGAGAAAATAAATTTGGGGTGCTTTTTTTAGGATTTGTGAGGACTTCAGGCACACAAAATACATTAGGAAGCAGTCAATGGGGGCAACTGTTTGGAGAAGAGAGAAGTTTATGTGACACTCACGGAGGCAAACAGCAAAGTCATCATAGTAAACAGATTCCAGTAGATTGCACTCAGCTCTCCTTGGCTCCTTTTAGCACGTTAATTGTTCTTGGCAAAGCTTATTAGGTTTTAAGGTGGGAGCCTACCATTATTAAAATATCCACTGTGTCAGATAATAAAATGTGATCTCTCTCTCTCTTCCGCCGTGTGTGTATATATGTGTGCGCGCGCGTGCGTGTGTGTGTTTTCTAATCTCTTGCCACTGTGGTTTTGGGATTATTCCAGCAGGCTGTACAAAGGGAAGCAAAGGCATCTGAAGTGTCACTCTACAGCTGTGGCAAAGTAACAGAATTTCCATTTTGTTGATGCTCCCAGCACATGTGTGCAGCAGAAGGTGATATCAAAGGAGCCGTTCTTCCTCAGTTCTGCACATTATTTTTCACTGCTGTGGCGAATCTCTCTGAGCTCCGTGAACCAATAAAACAACGGTCCCTGTTTGAGTTGATATATTAATATTTACTGAGGATTTGCAAGGTCGGGGCTAAATGTCAGCAGATTGCTGGGGCAGTACTGTGGGGAATAATTAAACAAATCTCACAGCAGTTCAGCCTCCTAACATCTTTATTAATCTTTTTTTTTTTTTTTTTTTTTTTCCTTTCCTGAAACAGTATACTGAAATATTGCTTTTTCAACCTTACTGAACAATTGGGAGAAGTTTAATAATAAAATCCTGGATTGAAAGTATTTGTTTTTGACAGTTTCTTGGCCCACTCTCCTGCAGATGTTAGTTAGTTGTGAAGGCTATGATGTGTGAATTATCACCAAGCTGCTGGGGTTCTCACCTGCCTCTCCATCAAATTCATCTTGACCAGTCTGCCAAGCACAATGATATTGCTGCTATAAATGGAGACCCAAATTGGCTTCATTAAGTACTGGGTCCACTTCTCTAAGGGAAAAAAACTGGAAAACCCCAATTCAGTATGCATATCTCCCTTAACGTGATTATAGCATGCACTCTAGTACAACTTAAACAATTCTCTTTAATAAGCTTCATAATTAGTGTTGGGATGCCTCATTACAAGTCATTGCCTGTAGCAGTCCTAGGCCAAACAGCCCTTCTCAATCTGATTTTTTTTTTTTTTTTTATCAGGCAGCAGGAGCTGTCTCAAGCTTTTTGTTTGTATAGTGGGGAATTGCATTAAGACCCCAGTGTAAAAATACCACAAGGAAATTAATTGCTTCTGTGCAGATTCACCACAGATGTGTCCTGTTATGGGGAATGGTATATTTCTGACATTGCTATACGGTGTGCTGGGGAAAAAAGTCTGGAAAAGCTACAAATGCAGACATATTAGTATCCATATAGGTTCCTTATGTTGTAACTGAAAACAAGATTTTTAAAGTGTGTCAGAGCCTTCAAGCCCTTTTTTTAAAAAATAAAGTGGGATTTTTTTTCCTGATTTTTCTTTTTTTAATACTCAAAGCCCAATAATAAAATGCACATGGCCACGTATTCTATTTGGTACTGGCTGATAAATGTGCTACTTAAAATAACACACACGAGGAGTGTGGTGACTCAACGCAATAAGAAGGCTGACATACAAAGCCACCCTCAAGGTCAGTGGTTTGTTATCTATCAGTGTTGGTCAGGTTGTGAATCACAACTGCAAGTTTCAGCAAGTTAAGGGGAGGAGGAGCATTCAGAGTGCTTGCCCTGTGGAAAAGAAAAGCTGAGCTGGTGGTTTGTTAGCTGTCTCTGAACATCACCCTACAGCTTCTGGGTAATGCCCATTCCCTTGTCACTAAAGCAAAGCTGGAAAGTGCCTTGATCCAGATAGACGAGTGCTTTGATTTACTTGTTATAATTCAGGTGGAAGGGTTTAGGGTTAGCAAGTCCACCTCTGCAGAGCTTCTTTGCACTGCCCTCTCATTATTTATATTGATTTCTTTCATCTCAGTCCTTCTATACTTAGGTTTTGACTTTGGGCTGATCCCTCTTATACAATTTTCCTTGTGACATCACTATTGATAATCAAATATTTACAATTCGCCTCACAACAGTTACAAGAATGAAGACACTTTTGGAATAGCATAATGTGTGAGCTGTGGTATTAGAAATAGCTGTTTGGAATATTCACATGGGATTGTGAAGGGGACTCCTCCATCTATTCATTCTAAGTAATGCAAATTTGAAAAAATAAAACAATAATTTGACTCAAATTCAGGATTTTGCCTATCTGATAATGACATAGCAGCAGAAATAATAAAACTGTTGTATTAATGTTTCTCCTGTAAAAGTAACTTCAAAAAATCATGGACAAGTGAAATTTCTGTATTCAGGACCACTGAATTTACATACAGGTTCTAATGATCTTGGTTTCAAGAAAATCCATACATTAATTGGAAACAAAAGTGGGAACATGTAAGAAATTTAAACAGTTCAGATCAGTGTTAGTTTTACCATACTTCACTTCATGGGATCTTTTACTAGACATTTTGGAGCAAAGGGCAAGATAAACTGCATAGATGACTATACAGTCTTGCTTTTAATTTTTTCTTTTTTTTTATTAATTCTCATCCATCAGCCTTTGGTTCTAATATGATAGTAATGTTTTGCTCAAATATATGCATTGTATTTTTTTTTTTTTAGGCTATCAAAGAGCAAACAGCTCAGACTCACAATCCCAGGGGAAGTGATTATTGTTTTTCTGTGCTTTGCAATAGCTGCACCTGGAATCTTTTTAAGAGTGGCTCAGTATAGCACTGGAGAAAGCCACTGCCCTGGAACAGGTGAAAGTGTACTAGATGAGATCTGCAGTGAATGTAATGAAGAAACTGCCTCTGTGAGACCAGCGGAGGATGGAGACACAGAGGTAGAGAAGAGCTTTCCCCAAGTTATGCTTTGTTTATGGCAGAAATGGGAACCTGAGCCTCTGAATTAGGATTTTCACTTGACAGAGACTCAGGTGTAATGGGATGTTTCAAAGACTCAGAGTGACAGCAGGTGAGTGGTAGAGCCAGAACTGGTGCAGTTAAACTGCATCCACATACTCATAATGTATTCACCACAGTGTCATCAACTCCCATGATGTCACTGGAAACATTCTGGCTGTCATGTCTGGATTTACACACTGAAATCCATACTTAGTTATGTAGTGAAAACAATCTGGTGTTTACAGACTATGCTTATTCTTACTGGAGTCATCAGAGCAGCTTGCCCTAGAAAGTGTTGTAATTGTAAGAAATGCCTAAAGATCAAGGGCTTTTTTTTTGCTTGTTTGTTTGTTTGTTTTTTAACTCAAAAATGTTTTAAAATTACTCCATATGTTTCAGTGGTTAAGAATTGATTGAGGGACCTACTCTTGTTCTCTAAGGTTTTACTAATATCTCATATATCTAGAAAAACAATGGTGAAGTCTTTGGAAAAATTGATAAACAAGGGGTTTTATGAACAAATTTCTAAAAACATCAGGCACATCCCTGACTTTTTTTTATAAAAGGATAAATAGTTTGCAATTTCACATGCAAAAATATATGTAAAATGGGCTATTTTTTAAAAAAAAAGAGAATTCAGTTTTGAAACCTTGACAAAAATTGTTTTGCAAAGTGAGATTATGATAAACATATCCATATATGTAGTTCTTCTACAGACGGAGAGGAAAAGGTAAAGTTTCTTCACCTGACACAAGCATGCTTTAGGTTGTGTGAGGGAGCAAAGGACTTATGAGGATGGATACAGCAAAAATACCTCACTGCTCTGAATTTCAGGAGTTCAGAATGTGTTTGAGAATATGAATTAAAAAATACTGATAAAATGTCACAGAGCATAAAGTTCTTAATAGGAGTTTTTACAAATGAGACCAAAATAGTTTGCCAGTTGTCATTCGTACAATGAAGAGAGTAGTGATAGAGATGATGCCTCTGTAAAATTTACTATGTAAAATTAAAATACATAGTAGTGTGCTAAACGAAGAGATGATAATCTTCTGAGGGGAATGGGATATGGAGGTGTACAACACGTGTGTTTCCTGTGGCTTACTTTCCAGAACCTTAAGAAGATTTTGATGCTTTAATTCAGCATCTCCATTTAGTGAAGAATAATTTAAAGAACATTTAAATTCCTTCTCAAGTTACATTTTCTCTATTATGATTTTCTTACTAACATTACAAGGAATGAAAGCAATAGAGCAGAGGAGGAAGTAGAAACCAATTCATGTCACCAACTACTTATAACAAAAATATATATATAGCCTTCTATTATTGCATATCTGTTTGCATGTGTGTGTTAGAATTGTTCCCCAAGACCTTGCTCATAAGGCCCACTCTGTGAATCTAAGTGACTTCATGTGGACAAGAGGTAAGAGGAGATGATATATTGTGAACACAGGAAATTTGTATCCTGCTGGTAATCTGGTAAATCCACCAGGAAGCTAAGGAAGTCTCATCTTGTGCTAAATTTTGTGTGTCTACTATCGGGGTATGAGGATGCTCTGGGAAGGAGCTTGTAAGATGCTTGCTCTTTGAAATGCCCAGATACATAGCTTTCTTAGGCAAGACAAGTCCTACAGTTTGTCTAGGTCCTCCCTTACCAATTTATGCCAGTTATATGGAGCTTCAGAGAAGCATAGCAGAAGTGCTATTCTCCCCAAGAAAATTGTTCCTCTTAGTTGCTTTTCCATCACAAGGGGAGTGTGCATGTTCTTGGTCTCACTAGGATGTTGGGTTTGCCTTTTTTCCCCCTCTCCCAGAATAATATTTAGCTTATGGTACTTGAGCCTATCTGCATTTGTTTGATAGCTTCTTAAAAGCTCTGAGATACTAATTCAAGTTTGTCATATCTCTGTGGAAAGCACTTTTTGATAACACTCAATATCCATGCCCACAATGCAGGCATTTTGGGTCTGGATTACAATCACCTACATAAAAGGGTTTTCACATGCATCTCCTTTGAATGGCGCTTACTTTGGAGCCACAATCTGTGCAGTTTCTCCTGACAATAAGCACTTATGGCTTTCGGCTCATTGACCATGGATGTGGCTTCAGTCAGTTATTCCCGGAATGAAACAGTCATGGCTGAAGGCCATTTGTGTAAGGTTCATTGGCCATCTTCATCACCTAGTCTCAGGGTCTTCTCCTGACTTTGAGACATTTATCTTTTCCCTCTCTTTCCTTGTCCTCCCTTTCAAATTACAATTTCCTTTTTGATTCTCTTCTTTGTTCTCTTGGCAGCTAGGAGTCTCTCCCTTGGTTCCTGTAAGAGCAGGCTGCTGTCAGCTAACAGACTGACTGTTCTCTAGACCAGACCTCCATGTTTTCCTGACTCTACTCTCCCTCCCTTCTTCAATCTGAAAATATTCTTTTCCCCCATTACTTGGAAAAAAATATATATATTTGAACTTCCTGTAAAACTACAAGGAAAAGAAAAAACATTCCATACTGAGTACCAGCCTCCATCATTATTCTACATCAGGAAATACAGTCCTGGACTCACTACCTAGCGTATATGGATGTAATTTTCCTGAACTTTTGGAAGAAGGTGAACAATGGGATACTGCTCCCAAGACATCATCACAAACATCACAGTGCATTGTCCTGGCCAGTCTTTTGCTAGTCCTGATCCAAGAGTACTACTGTTTTGTCTGACAGAAGCCATTCCTTACATTAGTTTCAAAGCATGGCAGAAAAATGCTGGCAGTGCACCTCCTAGTCAGAAGCAGCACATTATCTCATATCCCTGATCCCAGGGAGAATATCTTTTGCACTTGGCAGTTGTGTTTTTCAAACCTTTCCTTGGAATGAGATTGGAGACTCCCAGGTCTTCTGTAAGAGACCATTAGTCCATACCTGAATGAGCAGGGGCTCCCATCTCCTGGGATCCAAGCATGTGCATGTTGATCTCAAAAGGAAGACAAAGAAAACAGCAGTAGAGCTAAGGGCAGTCCCAAAGGACCTTAAGTCCAGAGAACAAACACATGTTTGAAAGTACAAAAATATTTAATTGTTGTCAAATGTATAAACCTGATGTGCAATTCTAACCAGATCAGGCTTTGGGCTGTTTGCCCAGTTATTCATAAGAAAGTGTCCAGAATGGATAAGATTGTGAGATTCTCCTGGGACACTGCTTTTGATCTGGTTATTTTTTGTTGTGTTTGATAATACACAGTTCTCTGCCAGAGGGAATTCTGGGCTTACATCCATGTCCATCCTCATGTTCAGACAGCATTGATAGAACTAGCTATGTATGTGTGTTGTGTGTAAATCAAGAGTCCCTCTGAGCAATGGTGAAATTGTGTGAAGTCTGGTCTAAAAGTGATCTACTTCACTCTGCCTCCTTTTCTACAGAATGAGCACTGTCTTGGTATTTTCTACTGTAAATCTCCCTTAAGGATTTAATCATCTTGTTTCCTAGAAATGTTGAGTAATTTCCCTGGAAAGTTCTGAAGTGAAGCTCGTGTAGTAGGGAATCAGCAAAAGACAATTGTTCCTCCTCATCGGGAGTAGGGAGGATATTCTGCATATCCAAAATGAGTTTTTCAGATGACTGTAGGTGTAGTAGAACTATATCCTACACAGTGTGAGAGAATAACCAATCTCTGGCTTGAGTTGTGCTCACATGTATATAGAAGAATAATCTGTAGATGCATAATGGAGGAGGTTGCCAGCCTGGAAGCATGGTGCTGGGCAGTGAATATCTTTGGGGTAATTCTTATTGCCACTAGGCAGTGATTTCAAACAAGCTAGAGTTTGTCTTGCTAGATTGGAAGATCCTTCAAAGCAAATGGGAGGAAGAGGTCACTCATAAGCTTATGTGCATGGCAGATGTTTCACCATCTTTCTCTCTGAAAGTATCTTTTAGGGGTAGTTTCCTAAAGTATCCTTTAAAATATACTTTAAGGGCATCCTTTTTCCCTTCATGTTTTAAGTTACTGGTTTGGAGATCTATCTTCCCATTTTCCATTCCAAGAATAGAAGGGGCTTCACAGCAGTCTTTTGATGGACATTCTTATACACACTGTCCTTCCAATCAGTTACTGCCTTTGGCTTGTAAGGCTCCACCAACTTCTCTTCCTCCACATATCAAGGTGTTTTTCTCTGCATTAAGTTGACTTGGTCCAAATTGTCAATGGTTTCTGTAAAATTACAGTTGCTGCATCTGACTTTCCCAGACTATGTTCTAATAAACTAATTCTGTCCAGATTCTCTCCTGATTTGATGATTTCTCAGCAGTAGCATACTATCATTTGCTTGCGTGTCCTACCTAGAAGTGAGAGGTGTATGTGTGCCACGGATTTTTGAGGAGAGACATTCTCTGGGCAGAAAGAAGGAACAGGGTTATGGCATGAAGCTCTCATGAGCTAATTCTACAAAGTCTTGAGAGAGTGGATAGATTTATATACTTCAGGAGACACTACAGAACACTGGCATCGAGGCTATATGGGGGGTATATCCTGGAGGTATTGGATATTTGCATTGTTCTGCCCCACACATTTCCCTGTTCAAGCAACAACACACCTACCATACACCAGAGAACGTTTGCAAAGTACATGGAAGTTGTAAGGGAATTTGATCAGGAAATTTGACCTTGGGGCTGCCACATTCCAATAGGGCAGTGCAGACATGGCTTTCCATGTTTACATGTCTCCATGAACTAAGAATAACTAATATTTTGGCTAAAAAAGAACTTATAGAACTTCAGAGAATATTTGTGAAAGTTTTGGGAAAGTTATGTGTGTTCAAGACCATTTTGGCTCTTGAGATTTACCATTTAACAGATTCCATCATCTCAGGAGTCATTCATTCATGAACAAATAGAGTTCATGGAAATAGTAAACTCTATTTTAGGTTCACAGGACTCCATAAGTACACCCGAATTTATTGCAGCAGCTGAAAGACATTCAACGGTAATCTAATGTGCAAGAATTAATGTTTTATCCATTTTGTTTGCTGTGCCATCTTTACTCACGCAAGTAATAAGTAAAATACAGGAAGCGTCACTGACTTCCAGGTGTACTTATAGGAGTTCAAATAAAAAAGTTGATCCCAGTATGTTCTCAGGAGCATTCCTTGCTATTCTAACTTGCGTTATAGTAAAAATCATATATAACTGCTATTTTTTAAGATGGAGAGGTGAGAATCTTTAGGTGATTAATGAGGATGCATATGGGATAAACATGACATTTTCCCTACAATTGAGGGAGGATATGTGTTTTCGCTCTCTAGAAATCATGATGTGAATTGTTTTTTTGATAACAACTAACACCAGTCACAATGATATTCCATAAATTTAAGGCTACAGGCACAGCTTGTAAGAACTGCTTAATTATGTGCTATATTAATGTTCTATTGATTATGTTATTGCCTGTAAATCCTGTTGCTTAATAAAACTGCAGTCATTTTGCAATAAATTTGTGTTTGCAGTCAATTAATGCTTTCTGGGGGCAATGGACAAAGTAGTAGGTATTTTGGCGTTGTGTGGAAAGCACGGTACTGTGGCTCCCAGTATAAAACTAGGAAATACAAATGCGTGGATTGAGTAAAATGGAGGAAAAAAAATAGCTTCTGTTCAGTACAATGATTCACAGTTTTCTTTTAGGTCCAACAGAAAAAGCAGCATTGTGCAAAGCATCTGCACATGAATACAGGGCAGGATAATATTTGATTTAAAAATACAAGTAAACGATAACTGCCAATATTGAGACCATGTGAAGGCAAAGGAACAAAGCATACTTTCATTGCTAATCATGTTAACATCAAAGTTTGAAGAGTACATTCGCCTATTCAGAGGAAATGCCATCACACTTCTGACGATCACATCTGCCACTAATATCATCCGGCATGTGGTCAGGTCTCTGTTCCGACTTTTATCTCTCTACCAAAATTTCATGTCTTGATTTTAACATCTGATGCTAAATTCAGGTCACTACAAAATATGTACAACTTTTATTTCTTTTCCACTTCCATGGTATTTTCAAGAGATACATCTAAAAACCAGTATCTATCTGATCTATGTGTCAATCTAAAAATTTTTTTACAAAGCTTTTCCAGGATGTAGGAGATTTTGGGGAAGAAGGAAGGGGAGAAAGGTGATGCTCTTGTGTGTTTTGTTTTGTTTCATTTACCTTAGAAAACTTTGTTAGACTTGTAGGAAGTACAGAGATCTAATTTATCTCTAAAATACTCTCTTGCCAGAAAACATTGAAATTTCACCTCTGTATAACTGGAGTAAGACACTCACACTTCATATACTTTTAATCCATGGGGTCTCGAGCACTGCTTCTCAAGTGTATGAAAGCCTGAATTTTTACCTTCCCTGAAGTTTTATCTTGACAACATATATATGGCTAAATATATGTCAATGGCAATATCACATAAATGTATACGGTATTTGATAACTATTACTTTTTACGTATGTTCCTGATGTTAAAGTTTTCTTGCTTTTGCTGGGATAAACTACAGTCCTCTTCCTCTTACCTTCAGGATGTTTAAATAAAGAGAAAATGTTTCTACAGATATATTTCAACATCCCTTCAAAGACATTTTGTATTCTAAAAGCTGTTGTAAATGGAACTTCACAGCAGGTACCTAATTTAGGAGGAAGGGTGTTCCCTGGTTTTAAAATTGTGGTGGGACTATTCAGAAATTTCTGAGCACAGAAAACAAAGTTGTATATTTTTAGTTTTTTATTTGTTTGACAATATTGCACTTGTCTTTAGAGTGGAAATAAATAAATTCTCATTTCAAAGCTGAAGCAACTACGTGCTGTTAATGAAGTGGAAGAATAGGGAATACTGTATTTCTTTATACAGTAAAGAAATCCTTCCAGATATCCCACTGTGATATTAAGCATATGTCTCATCTGGTACCTAAACTGGTTCCTTAGGTGGAATCTAACAACCCTGTATTGCTTTTCAAAGCAGAGAAGGAAGTTATCTAGCATATGAGTCAAAATCTTCTCAATAGTAAGAATGGATTATAATCAGCAAAGGCTCTGCATACTTTAGTTCTTTAATGACACACCTTTTGGTAGGTCTACCTTCACAATCACTGTAGAATTAGCTGGAATAATTATAAAGAGCTGTGTGTAAAAACTCTGGTAATAAAAAGATGCATCATAGCACTTGGGTCCTTGATGCTTCTTGAATTAAATTTGTTTTCTTGTCAGGTCTTTTACCATGTGATTTTTTGAGCAATTTCTTATGTTGACCCTCCAGTTCTATGCATCTGCACAAACACTCACAAAAAAAACATGGCTCACAGAAGATAAACACTTCTAGTAAAGGCTATTTTTAGTCCCTTAGATAAAATTTGTTAAGAGAAATGGACCAGGATATTTTTAATTTTTGTGAGTTTTTTTATGTTTGGCTTCGTTTGCTTTGTTTTATATATATATATATATATATTTAATTTTTCCCTCAAGTACAAATACAAAGTGTACAAAGATTTATCAGTTATTTTTTAATCTGCTTTATGTAACAGTATACAGCTCACACACACATACAGAGACCTTTTTTATATAACCAAAACCAGTGAATATAAAAATTGCATCTAAACAATGCTAGTTTCTAGCTGCAACACAATCAGTGGTGTTATACACCTGACACATAACGAATTTCATGTAGACAATAAATACCTTAGTTTTTCTAGTAACAAAGAAAAACTACTTCTTGATATAAGCTTATCTGGGATGGTTTTAGTAAAAAAACAGATCTTAATTCTGTCAAAAAACAAGGTGGATTGGTTCTGACAACCACCTGACTACAGTAACTAGAAGGTCAGATAATAGAATGACAGCTTCTTTTGCTGAATCCCTGTATTTAACATCTATGGCTGTAAGTAAAACTACAACTATAGTAACTATGGTATTACAGTTCTGTTATTGCAAGTGTGACAAATCTATCGTCAAAGTTTCATTGTGGGTTTATGTGAAAGTAATTTTTCAATCTTCTGCTTCTTAGCAATAATGGAAATGACAGTGTTGCACTTCTCTACATAATTTAAAACAGTTCTGTGAGTCTTTTCTGAAGTTCAGCTCTAGGTGTGTAACAGGTTTTAAGTGGTTAAGTAATCAGCATGGTATATTAATCTAATTTTTTTTTTCATTTGTTGCAATTTATTAGGATTAACTTCTATTATTACCTGTAACTAAATGTGAAACAGACTATTCAGTTTTCATGAAAGAGCTATTCAACACTCCTTTAAGGAAGTAATGTCATTGATTTAAAATAGTTTAGACCACATTTTTGAGAATATTAATTTTAATAATACTATTAGTTAAATAGAGTATACCATAATATTAGAAAAATGGAATACTATTTTGTTCTTGTGTAATGTTGAAGTTTTTGTAAATTATCTCTCAAAAATGTCAGAAGTTTTGATCATGAGTGATCAATATTTGTCTTATCAAGAAAAAGCATATAGACAGTGAAAAAATTAAAAATTGTGTTAAAAGTTGAAAGTAGAATTATTGAAAATATAATTGAAAAATGTATTTTACCTTAATGCTGAATTTTCACTCTTGCACAGAGATCTTGGAATACACATGGAACAAGTACTCTTACAGAATAATTCTAAATATTAATAAGAAACTTATCTTTAATGACATTTTCTCTTCTTTCTTTGTAAACTCATCAAGTGTGTGAGAATGATAAACAAGAAATGTATGTGAAAGCTTTCCCACTGAACTGGGATGAAAGTTTCCTTAGTATACTGAGAGGTTTCCAGACGTTCCTGGAGAAGCCCCTCAGTGCATGGCTTTGATGGAAGACTTCAAATCCTGGACTCTGGAAATAGAGGTACGTGTCTCTCAATAGCCCCTTGCCCCCCTCACCAGCCACCTGACAGACCTGTTATACCTTAAAAGCCCTTAAAAAGTCCATCCACAGGACTATCCCCTTGACTTGCTGTGTGTCATATCTGTGATCACTGAGGGCCTTGGAGCAGCCAGGGGTGTAAGGAAAAAAAGAGTTTGTTTCCAGCTCTGATTGGAGCATGAAGGACTTTACATCGACCTTCTGATGAAAGAGGATTTCCCCAGAGCCCAGCCCAGCTTGGGAAAGATTGTCACAAGCCTGCCCCCTTAACTAAATCTTTCCACAAAGACTTGATAAGGAGTTTCCAGACCAACCACACCCCTGGGAATCTGCAGTAGACAGTCCACTCCTTGCTGGAAAAGTGATTCCAGCACCTTTGCCTGCCAAGGCTTGACAAGCTGAAGAGTGAAAACCTGTATCAGGAAGGATATAGAGAAGCAGGGCAAGAAATGAATGCGTGAGGAGAAAAAATGAATGCATGGTGTGACAAAACAGTTTTGCTCTGATGTCACCAGGGGCCCAGACCCATTGGAGATTGAGAGGACACTGAATAGGAGATGATGAAGGATCAGCAGGAGGTGCAGCTGCAGTCTGTGTGCATGGGTCTGTTGCTCCAGAAAAAAGGAACAATCTTCCTGCAGAAGGGACAAATTAATTGTTTCCTTTCTTTTTCAGACCTGGGAAGCATCGCTAGTCCACAACCTTGCCTAGCCTGGGCTCAGTGTCTTGAGGCAGTGAAAGGTATCTTAGACACCTTCCAGTGATTAGCTGGGTTGGACAGCAGTGAGTATTCTGAAGGCAGGACGCAGGCATCAGCCTTGCCAGCCTGGACATCATCTCCTGGTGGTCAAAAATGCCATTTAGGTAATGCCTTCTTTTCGACCTGCAATGTGTCTGCCCTCCTCTATAGAGCAAAGAAGTGGATCTCTTCTACACCAACTGTCAAAGAAGGTGGGTGGAAAGGACCTGACTTTCTCTTCAATATTGCAAAATTACTTTGGCTTCAGCAGACATATGTCTCCAGCTCCTTCAGTTCTTGTCCCCATCTCCTTCAACACAGACCCAGGAGAGCTTCTGACCAAAATAAAGTGATACCAAACTTGACTGAAAACTGCTGCAGCATATGGGAGTCAGGTGTTTCCCTAGACTGTCCAGAGGCTGACTCAAGAGAGCAGGCTGTAATCAGCCCTCCAGAGAAAGTGTGGGATGTAAAACTTAAGCTGTAGAAAAACAGGCAAAGGCAGAACAATGCTTTAAAAGTGGGTAGTACACCATGGAAAGCTGCAAAGAGTGCTGATGGCAAGGAGCAACCAGGCCATGGCACTCCGGGGTTCTCTTTTGTTGCTGCCATGAGATAGCAGGTGGCTTGTTTCCAACCTGAAATCTCATGTTTCCAGTGGAGGCTAAGAAGTGGTAGTCATCATCTTGGAGAAGATGAGAGCTCATAGTACCTGTCTTAGCTAGGCCAAACAAGGATACTTTTTCAGGGATGAACACTGGAGAAAGAAAAACTGGAGAGAAATCAGCCTAGCCCCACAGTAACACAGGCCCTGTGTGCATCTTTGTGGTCTTTCTGTCCTCCTCAGGAGTAGGCAGCATGCTTCCAGCTGTGGCCAACTCTTCACTGCAACCAAAACAATTGTAAAGAAAAACAGGAGATAATTTTGCAACGAAGGGTGCTGGTGAGCTGACCGGGGAGATCCAGATCAAAGGGATTCTCTGTCCCCGCTGCTCAGCTCTGAGAAGGAGAGAAACCTGGAGTGCTGTTTCCATTTTGTGCTTCTCCGGTAGTGTAAGTCAGGCAGTGACATGCCAGAGAGAGCTCATCAGAGAGCCACCAGGCTGAGCAGGGACAGCTCAGTTTTGTTCATCAGTACAAAAGAGCATGTGAAAGGGAGATCTTATTGTTGTCTCCATCTACCCTGGAGGATGCCAAAAGCCAGATCCAGGCTTTAGCCAGAGCTGCACAGCAACAGGATAGAAAGCAACAGATGGAAGGTAAAACTTTTAGATATGAAGAATCTTTCCTCCACAAAGGTTTTCAAACATGGGCGAGAATTACTTGAATTTTCTGTGGAGATGTCCAAAACTATGCCAGACACATCTCTGAGAAGCCAAATTTCACATGGCCTTGCAGGATCATATTACTACCAGAAGTTCTTTCTACTCAATTATCACATGACTCCATGAAATACATTGGAGCTGTTGTCACAGTGCCAGAATTGGATACATAAAAACAGGAGTGGATGGTAGTGGCTAAATTATCCTTACCAGCTGACAACCAGTGGGTGACTCTACCTAGTGTCTATTAAATCACTGCAATGGTGAAGAGTACTTTGAAAATTATCTACTTTTTTTTTTTTTTTTTTTTTAAGTGGTAGTATATTGATTGTTTTTACCTCCTTAGGAAGCACTGTTATAAAAATCTTTATACTCCCGCAAGTCCTTTAGTAAAGAGGATAAAAATCAAATTTCACAGCTGTGCTAACATTAGGCCCAGACCATTTTCAGTACACATTAAATAAAAAATGCTAAAATAACATTAAAAGGCTAATTTAAGCTGACAAAGGCAAAGAAATCAGAATTTGGATGAAGAAAAGATGAAAAGAAAAGCAACCTCTCTCTAGACATATACACACCAACTTTCTAAAGTTTTTTTAATAAGATTTATATTTCTTTTGGAAAAAGTCAAATGTCCCTGGGACTATTAGGGAACAAATAACATGGGATCTTTTCCAAAATAATCTATTGTAATTCAGGATTTTCATAAATGTTGAAATATTAAATATAATTACTAATTTTTAACATATCATATTAAGGATATTGGTTTTTTTATGTTCCAATTAAATCCTTTGGATTTGTTTTATTAGGAATATTGTATAATAAAAAAAATTAGAATAATATGTGCAGTTAAATGCACTTCTACAAAAGCACTTAAAGGGTATTCAGAGCAACTTTTCAAATGCAAACAGATCACACTCATTGTTTATTTTGGGGAGAGAAGTAGATCAGGAAGTTCAGCTAGTTCAAGTGTATTTTTAGAGAAAGACAAACTTTCAGAACTTCTTATGTCAATATATCAGTGAGAGTTGCAGGGACATCCCATGACTAGCTCACAGGAAAATTAGAACAAGAATGAATAATTGCAAAAGTGGCATAATTTTTGTGGATGGCTCTGTGTATAATTTCTACCTTCTAATCAGCTCTGAATGAACTTGTTACAATGATGTTCTTTGTTTTGTGTTAGATGGATATTCTGTAGATTTAGCATAATAGGTGGTGCAACTATGTCCTGTCTTATTTGTGCACTACAGATATACATACATTGTGAGATGGTTTAAAATTCCTTTTGAAGCTTACTTTTGTACTGAAAAGCATTTACAGTAATGGTGAGCACCGTACATGATTTGCATATGCTGTAGCTGTGGAACAGGGTGTGCTAAGGAGTAGATGAAGCTTGGTCTGAGGTCACCAGGTACAGACATCTTCTGAGTGTCCACTGGTGTGCCATACTGCTGGATTTGCTCAGACATGTAGCATCTGGAAGAGGAAGCCAGGTTCTGAAGTGTCAGTCTCTGTTATCACAGGGTGAGTGACCTTTCAAAATGTATGATAAATCAAGCTCTTCTAATTATTTGTCAATGCACCATTGTCTCAGAATTCCCCAGCTGATCTCAGATATTCTACCTTTGCTGTGTCTTTTAGTCTTGTGGATATAGATTTTCCTGCAAAAAAACACCTGTTTTTATTTTCAAACATGGGCAGATGGTTTTTAACCAAGCAGAAAAAAAAGTAACTGTTAGCTTTATCTTTAAAAGTACTTTCTGTAATATATTAATGTGGTATAGCTACATTTAACATGGAAACTATCCATATTGGAAGAAAATGATACTAAAGATAAAATCTCAGTATAAAAGCTAAAAATTACTCCAAAATTCTACTTTAAATGGTTCAGCCACAGTCAATCCCAGCAAAATCAGTGGATTTTTTTTTATGATTCAAATAGGCCACAGGAGATGAAAAAAATATTTGTAGAAGGTAGAAAAAAGGTAGTGAAAAAAGTAAAAAAACCCACAAACTGTGCACCAGCAAAAAAAATAATCCCTCCGTTGCTCATCTTCTACTTGCCCTTGAAGGCCAATGTTCTACTTGAAAATTGCTTTGCCACCCAGAAGAGGTTACCTGATGCTAGCCCCTCTCTAATGACTCTCATGGTGTTACCACAAGTTTCATATCTGCACATCAATGTAGCATTCCAGTGCCAGCTCTCACAGCTGCAAGGACAAGGATCAGTTTAGAACATCAAAAGAAATTTTGGCTGCAACTCCTCTCCAGCTAGTTTGTCCACAGTGTTTTTCTTTGGCCATACCATGGTCGTCATAGTATGAGATGTTGGTCTATGTCAGACCATTTGGATGTAATCTGGAAAGCCTTTGCTTCTGAGTTTGATACTGTAGTGAATGACTTAAAGATAATTGTTTTTTAACAATTAAAAACCAAATCAGAAAAACAAGAATAAAAAAAAAAACCCACCAGCACCCAAACAACAGGTGACATATGTACATGAATTAATATATATGTAAGTTTATTCAGAGAGGAAAATAAATTAACAATTTAAAGATTTTTTTAATAGACATATTCAATAAAAAGACAGAATGTGTTACTTTTCTAATACAGTAAAGTGTCGGAAAATTAAAGTATTTATACTGGCATGACACAAGAGCTATGACAATTGTTTTTGGGTTGGTTTTAACCTCCTTCCCAATACCCCACCTTTGAGAAAGTTTAACAAGACCCAACAACCAAAAAAGGTAGATCTGCATAACAAAGTCTTGGTTATTTTTGAATTGTCCATAAAAGTGTATTTTGTGTGGTCTGATACATAGTTTAGGATGTAGTTTTCAAAAATGTCAAGCATGCACATGACTTAAAAGCACACATAATTTTTCAGTTTTGACAATTTTAGAGTAATCACCCAAAGGCCAGAAGAGCAAAGAACATTCATTCCCAGCAGAAAATGTATTTTGCAGTAAATTTAGCTTATGAATGGAAACCTGTTGAAGCAACGTTCTTATAACCAAAGTGCTCATCCTTTCTTGGCAATAATCCAGTTCTGTTTTATGGAAAACATATATATTTATTTAATAAGCTTCTTCCTCTACATTAGTACACTGCTACTTTAAATCACTGTTTTTTCATGCACAGATGTTACTGCTCTTTGTCTTGTACCAAAGATGATCTTAACACACATACATTGACTTTGATGGAAACCTGTCTAGCCGAGGACATCATTTGGTCATCCTACAAGAAGAATAAGAAGAATAATTTTTATATTTTTTTTTCCCCCCCAGGGGATTTGGTTTTATCTCTCCTTCCATTATCCATACTCTCTTCAGCTATAGCCACTGTATGCTTCGCACTGTTTTCGCACAGAATGATTCTGTAGAGAAAAACACAAAATTAGGAATAAGCACCTATACAGTTGTAGTCTAGGAAATTCTTGCTGTAACCATTGCCTACCTCCTCATTTTACAAAACTTTAGCAGCAAGTCAGCAGATTTATGTTTTAGATAAAAGTCACCTAATTGCATTCCTTGGTTTGAGAAAAATAAACTTACAAAAAACTCATCTGTCTTGACTACAAAGTGAGTTTACAAAAGAACTTTAGTACAGAAAAATACTGGACAGGGTTCTGAATAGTTTTCTTCTTGCAATATTTATATAAACTACTTTTAAAAGCATAGGGACTGTTTTCCCTCTTCATACATTTATAGCATAAATATCGTCAGTGGAGGTAGGAAGGATATGCCTGTTTGGACAATAAACCCTTTAAAGAATATGACTGAAATATACAGAAACAGGAAAAGAATCCCTTAAACAAGAAATGCACCAATAATTAATGCAGCAATCTAGAGTGCTTTATGAGCATATTGCTAGTTCACATTTTTAGCACATCAGTGGAGACAGAGGTGTAGTAACTAACTTTTGATGATCTCACAGTGAGCCATATCATGCAACGTTAGCAAAATCAGTTTCAAATTTAAATATATCTAAAAATAAATAAAAATAAATATGAACATCTCCTAAATGAAAATAAAAAAATAAAGAAGGCCTCTTGAGTAGTCTTCAGACAATGCCAATGTCTATGAAAGCAAAGAATTGAATTAAACCCATTGCACTCACAAAGGTTTTGTATAGGGACTTTTATGTTTGTTAAAATCGAGCTACTGTTCTAACAGAGATACATGTGGTTTGATTGTTTTGTTTTTTTGTTTTTTTTTTGTTTTTTGTGGCAGGTTCCTTTATCTGTGCCTACGGAAGGCAGGACACTAGAATTTAATATTAAGGTGAATAAATGCATTTATTGCAGCTTAATATTCCATCCCTACAGTGATAAATACCTTTTTTAGGTTAAACATTTCTATTAAGGTACACTGAAATCAAAGGAATTTGCTTTTGGAAAATTCTATACTACAGTGTTAGGTAAGCCAACTTCTGGAGACAGAATATTCTGCAGCAACATCTGTATAACAGTGACACTGTAGCTTATTAGCTAAAGGCTGATCCCTTTAAATAAAAAAACGTTGGAAAATTTCTACATTCAAAATCCACACTGCTAAGTCCTGAATGCTGATAAAATAAGCAAATTTCCTATGTTTAGTCTGTACTAAGCATGATGGGCTCCTCTAGAGCTAACAGCTTTCAAGCTGTTTGTGTGAGGCAATCAGAGAGGCCAAACCTGAGAGGAAACAAGCTGGAATTCAGAGTGGTGCTAGTGACAGTTGTATAACGTGATCAGCACATGGCAGGATGAGGCTTACAACATAGTCTTGTGAGAACTAAATGAAATATAATTCCACCAGGAAAAACTTCACAGTGTTCTCCAGTGCAGACCTTGGAAAATTCATCAACTGTCTTGTAACACCTTTGGTCTAGATCACGTATAAGTTTTACCCTTTCAGTTATGCTCTTAGCTATTGAACTCTAGATCTTTCAGTCACGTGTCAAAATAAATACTGTCTGACAGCTAAAGAATACCTTTATCATTCCCCGTTGCTCACTGACTTCACAGAAGCATACCTTTAGTCTTCACAAGAAAAAAGGAGGCTGTGATCTCAATATTTCAACACTTTTATTTACCTTATCTGTAATATAATTAATAGATGACTGCATAAAGATCAAGGTGGCTATCAAAGAAAATGAGACAGCTTCATATGAAACTTGCTCTTTTGAATCAGTCTAGGACTCTATCAAAGCATGTGTGATAATTTCATGTAAATCCCGGTGTTCTGAATCTGTATCTTTTAACCTGTACATACCATTTTTAACACACTACATTTCAAAGACATTCAAAGCTGATCTAATTTGTATTACAGAATTACATTATAATCTGCAAGCAGCACATCATACTGATTTCTTAAAATTAATGTGGAAGCTCATTATAAAGACATCTACAGAGGGCTCATGTAGAGTCTTTCTCAAAAATACTGTGACTTAAACCAACCACATTCTCTATTTAAAGTACACCTTTTTCTAGCCAGTCAGATCTTTCTCTGAAGTCTGGGGTTTGAAATTTTGTATTTTGAGCACAAATCCAAGAGCAAAATATTCAGCATCATCCAGGATTGCCATTTGTAAACTATCCTGAGTGTTTGATGTTGAAATACATAAAAATGTTTTCAAGTTTTGATTTATGAGATGATAAATAAAGGAGATTCTTCATCATGGTGGAAATAAATGCAAGTGATGGACTGGAGCAAGAAGCTACTGCTTGCTTACAGGATTGCATTTTTGTTACCTTATTTATGTGAGACCTAAATTGACTTTTAAAAGTGAACTTAACATTATAAATGCAATAAACAGACTTTAAAAAGAGCCCTGTAATTCTTGTCATGACAAAATGACAGACACTTGTTTACCAGAGAACCATTCTAGATGGGCTACAGCCAGGATTTGCCCTTTTACCATGTTCCAGGACAAACCACTTTTTGGAAAAACACAGCAAAAGTAGTGTAGATTTGCAGGCCAATCTATTCAGACAGATTATAAATTGTAAACTGATCACTCTCTAAGTATGTTTTTAAATTAATACTGAGTCATTACACTTGAGAACTCTCCCATGCCAACATTGCTTTACTCGCTATCCTCCTGTCTGCCCAAATAAGCAAATTACATCTGCCTATTTTTATTCTGTTTTCCAGATTAGCAGGAACTAGCCACATTATCCAAGATAATAAAAACTAAACAAAAACTAAATATGAAATATGCACCAGGTAAATAGCTGACCTGCATCAAGGTTCATCAAATGATGAAAAGAAAATAGAAAAAAAAAGTAAATATAAGGAAAGAGGTCTTCTCTTTGGCCAAAAGACTTTGGCCCTTAAAACTGGTTTGATATGCTGAATACTGCAACTGAAGAAGCTGAATTATAGCTATCAGTTTTTAATTCATGACAATGTCTAAAATTGCAGTCAGATAATCTGCTTACAGAAAACTCCAAGACAGCTGGATCATACTTCATGGCCATGTCACTTTCTAATAGAGTGGTATCAAACCAGGTGTTTATATCCTTGGTCTAGCTGACAGCATTACTATGTGTTCTTTCAAGAACACGCCTTTATAAAGGGACAAAGAGAACTGATCCTATTCCTGCTTACCAAATGAGTGCCGTATAGATTGCTGGGAGTCATAAACTCCTAAAAAGAATCAAAATTTACAAGCCCATATAACTTGTAATAGCTACAGTTAAAAGAAGCCTTGAAAGTCTAAAAACATACCAAGCAGACCTTTTGTTTAGAACATACAGGAGAAAGGACTAGAACAAATGTTTTCCAGTTAACTCCACAGATATAGTTCTGCTGCTCTCAGAGGAGAAAGAGGCGCTTCAGAGTGCTTAACTCCTGATGAGCATAACCAGGTTTGATACAGCTCTTTACCCATTGTTTCAGAGCTCTCAGCTTTACAGCAAGGCAGAGCTGTGAGGTTCAGAGCTAATGACTGCTTAGTAGCTGTCAGACAATCCAGGAAAATCAGTGTCTGAGTAGAGGAAAAGCCCATGGAAAGTAAATGAATAGGAAAGCCTAAACAGAGTTCACATACTGTATATTTTATGGTCGTCTTTCTGCTTCATCCATTTGCAAGTGGAGGGTGATTACTATTTTTTTATGTGAAAGCATCAGTATCATGGGTTCCTATTATCAAGCACCTAGGAGTTTTTAACTAAATTGGAACAGGCAGAGGTCAGATTTAGAGCAGGGAATTAGATGTGGAGTATTCATTTTCAAGGCAACAGGAATAAGGACTGTACAAAGCATAGAGACATGATAGCACTTTTTTTGAATCTCATACAGGCAATCACAGCTGAAATTTTAGATTTTTTTGTTCATCACTTCCAATAAAATTGGCAGAAAGTTCTTGGAGATCATGACCTCATAATTGAGGATAACATTTCATCCATTACCTTTAATTGGAAGAATGTGCATCCCAAGGAAAAACCTTGGTATCTTAATTCTAGAGAAGGCATTAGAAACTGTATAGAACAAAAAAGACATGAAAGCTTCCTGTTCCACCAAGGTACCCTGCCACTCTCTCCACACTAAAACGTGATCATCCCAGGATATATATTAATTTTGGCTTGAAAGAGTGATAACTTAAAGTAGTATAAAAAAGAAACCCATTACAGTGAAAATATTTTTCATCCCTTGCCAAAAACTATTTAATAGTTTGAATTAATCTTTTAAACAAGCAGAAAAGTAAGAACTAATTCCACTATCTGGATGCTATGAAATCAGCTGGCCTTTCTTAGCAACTCTTAAAAAAAAAAAAGGCCAGAAACAACAATTCCTGTTTCACCTCTTCCCCAGAAAAGAAGAGTCCAAACAGAGAAATGATCCCTGCTAAAAACAAGTACTGACCTGAAGCAACTAGTGATGTTTCAGCTTTGAGTTCATGCCTTATTTTTCAGGAAATAACTTAAATCCAGTACAGATTACAGCTATGAAATAAAAAGCAGATCCACATCTGGCTGTCACGTCTGTGCAAAGCAAAGCTTACTTTGTTTAGCCTGTCTGATTTATGGGTGTATCTAAATCATCTCAAGGCTCTTTCACTTCTCATTTGCATAAAGAAAGTGATAATATAGAATTATTTTTAATTTCTATAATGTGCAAACAGATTTTGTACCATGCCACTTCACTGTAGTATCTTTGAAAAATATCTAAGCCAAGGGGAAAAATTGAACAAGTATGTTTCCCAAATTTCAAAAAACCCCATAAATATTGTAAATTAATAAAATGTACTTTTAAATCTACAACTATTGCAAACTATAAAATTAGATATTCTATTATGTAGTATAAAATATATATGTATTTAAAATTTTTAGGGATATTAAAAAATATTGAGTCAAATGAGGGAAAACTGTTGTCTTGTTTTTATTGCAACAAGCTTTGGTCAGATTTTCAGTCTTGTAAATGAATTACATGGATTAATGGGTTCATGATAAGGTAATGAACCCATTAAATTATAGTCCTTCAAATTAAGCTACCAATCAAATGCAATGAAAATTAAAAAAAAAAAAAATTCTGGTTTTGCAGTGTTGAATGTGGAAATAAAAAAAAAATAAAATATTGTCATTTAAAATTCTACTTAAAATACTTTTTAAAAAAAATTCTAAGCTTTTCTTCAGATTATATCTTTGCTGATACTGCCTATTTTCATATTCTATCAAATACCATTCATGATAATATCAAATATCAAATAACATTCATGATAACTCCATTTAATATTTTTACATACATGTTATTAGTAATAATTTTAAACATGACCAGGAGGAGCTTCTATGACTGATGTATTACTGAGTTTAACTCAAGCTCTGCAGAAATCCAGATATACCTCACTGTGAGGGTTTTTTTTACTATTATGATGGATTTAGTTGCATAGCTGTTACTATGGAAAGCTAAGTTTTCAAACTGTAAACAGTTACCCACTTGGTTAAATTTGCACACATATCCTCCTTCAAAAAATCATGAAAACCACAACCAAACTTTACACTAGTGTTTCACTCCATTCTTGCTCAACAAAAATGGTGAAAAGAAGCACGGTGGCTTAGGTTCATTAACTGGTCTACTAAAGCTGAGTATCTATATGCATAAAGCCAAATAACTGGACCCAGAATAAATGTATTGATAACCTTTTTATAGGATTAAGTTAAAGAACAAAAAGTTGAGAAAAAAAGATCTGAAAGAAAGTGTAAAGACCAAGAGAAAAAGAGTCACTGACAAAGTTTGACAAAAATAAAATAGCCATTTAGAATTTTGCTGAAATTGAATTTGCTTATTACAAAGGGAATGCAGAAAAAAAAAGGAGAAAAACAACATAAAGTTCAGATATCAATAGATACAGTAAATGCAGCTTCAACTTACTGTTAAAAGAACAGAATTGTAAGTGAAATACAAAAATCTATGACATTTGTTGATTGGTATTAGCCTAAGATAATCGCTGTATGTAACATGAAAATGATAATTAATTTAAAACAAACTTTATAGTTTGGAGGTTAGATCAACACCTACTTTAGATGTCATAAATTTTTATTTCTTTGAGTAAATAATATAACATCATAGTTATTCAAACAGACAATCTACACAGTGAAAAAAACCCCTTGGGATTAATACAATGGCATTTATAACAGAAATCCCATATTTATCAATTGTTACTTTTAATTTTTTTTTAAGACATTTCATCATATATTATGAGACAAAAGTCATGTACATAATATTGTTTTGTGATGTATTCTCTAGAAAAGGGCACACAACACTTGCATATCTGTTTCATTCACACTGCAAATCCGTTCTACCATGTGCCTCATTTCTCTAATGTTGTGATGTTGCTTTCATTCTCTCCATGCTCCAGCAAAACTATGTTGAAAGATTATACTTTAAAGTGCTAACCGCAGAGCAAAACTGCTCCAATAATTTGAAAGTATGTGAACAGTTTTGAAAGACATCGAGATAAAACAATTAAGAGGTTTAAAATCCATAATGTCATTTCATGCAATATGTTCTTCATATGACTTATTTTCTTTAGTTCACATTAAAGATATGGAATGTTTGACAATAGCCATGAATGACATTTGGACCAGATTAAAACCGTGTTGGCTTAAAAAATCAGATTCAGATTGGAAAGACAAGATACAGGTTATGTAATTCAGAAATGACAAACCATTTCTAGTCTAATACAGTTGTACTTAGTTCTGTTCTCAAGTAATGATAACTGCAAATTAGTAGAATATTTTTCCAACTACAAAGACATTTAACATAAAGAAACATTTAAAATAATAATACCCCCAAACCTCAAAACTCTCAAATCCTGACTACTTAAAATAGCTCTCAGACAGTTCAACTTTCAGAATGCTTATTGTGGAAAACTGTAAGCACTGAATATTAGGGTGAAAAAAGTAATTTTCCTTGAAATTTCAAATATAATATATCTGTACTGAAAACACATAGTTACATTTCTTCAGAGATCTCAAAGATGATAAAAAAAAAAAAAAGAAGAAAGCATGAATTGCATCTTTGCACTGTGAAGTGAGTCCTCTGGTAAAAGAACTATTCATTCTTCCCCTCAACATAATTTTTATCACAGTGGGGCTTTGGTTTTGGTTAGTTCCTGGCAATAATACAGTAAACAAGATTACATTGAAATAACAAGAGCAATTCAGAGGTTTTGGTTCACTTTGTTTTGGAAGAGACTGGAAGGTTGCTGTTCAGAAGATGAGTGATTACACAGTATTTCCATTAGAGCACTTAAGCACCACTTAATCTGGGGGACTTTGTGCAAACCTTCATGTTACACAGACCTGGTATTCGCTTTCTGCAGAGTGGTGAATTTTATCCAGTCCTATTAGTAAGTTCTTCCACCTTGGATTGGTTTTGTCTTTCCCTCTTGCCCTTCCCTCAACAGTCAGGTAGGTAGATATACAAGAAAAATTAGGTAATCCAGTCCATTTCCTTGATCTCATGTTGGTGTTGAAAATGTCTGCCCCACCTGCTTTTAAAAACCAAGATTTCTAATGTCTCTGTGAAATGGATTCCTGCTCTTGTCCAGTCTTCCCACTAGGAATTTATATTCCTAGCCTGGACCTTAATTTCATCTCCCAGTTGAAATCCTTCATTTCTTCCCTACCCACACTCAGGTTGGAGAACAGCTTATTTCCTCATTTGTATCACATTTGCACATCAGACACTTACCACTCTGCATATCTTCTCCAAACTAGATTACCCCCATGTTTCAAACGTTCTTTGTAAGTACCCTCCCTCAGACCTGTTACTGTTCTTCATTGTCTTCTACACCGTTCTGCTGCTTATGAGCCTTGTGTGGCCAATGCCCCTCACTGGAAACAAGAGCCCATGTTGGCTGAGGCATTGAATATTCTGGGATAGGACAATTATTTACCTCTCCCAGAGTGCTGCTTGCTTATTGGAAATTGACAATTTCTAATGTCCGATTCACTAGTGAAAGTACAATTGCCCAAAGTATTTCAGCACACTCTGTCCTCTAGCTTGTTGTCTTAAAAGTGTTTGCATTTTATTGACAGGAAACCATTGTATTTCCACACACAAGGGCTCCTCATCTTGCAGAGGAAAATTAGACATGTTTGACTACTATGTTGGCTTTTGTTTGTGCCCATATTATCTTCCCTCTTTCTCCAAATTTTGTAATTAATTTGTATCAGTGACGTTAAACTGACTGCTTGTAATTCCTATTTTTCTCCTGGACTTTTAAAAGTGGATGTTATTTTTGCTGTATTAGTCTTCTGGAATTTCACTTATTGTCACAAATTTTCCAGAAGGACTTCTAATCCCTCTGACGTTAGTGAAATTATTTTCTTACATGCTTTGGTGTGGAAATGGGCATGTGCAGCTGACTTACAAGTGTATAAATATTTTTAGCAATCTCAGGCTTGTTTTTATCCTTCTATAGCTTGACTCATTCTTTTGTCATGAGCATTTACTGTATTGCCTATTTGACTGAACTTGACCTTTTAGTGAAGACTCGAGCAAAAAAGACATTAGATTTACTTTCAATTTCTTGATATCATGTGTTGATAGCTTCCTAGTCCCTTGGGAGGTGTCCAGCCCTTTTGCTGGTATTCTTTCTGTTCACATCTCTTGCCAGCAGTGATTGCTTTGAGCTTTGGCTCTTCTATTCTTTTCCTCATGCTCCAACTATTCTTTTAAGATCCTTCAAAAATTACCTGATTTCTACATGCTTATTCTTCGTCCTTAAATTTTAAGTGATTGAAAAGCTCATTATGACCAATTTCACTTTCTATCTTTCATCTGCCACTGTAATTTACACTTTATATATAAAATATAATTTTAAAAACAATAGCTAAATTTCTAGAGTCCAGTTTTTTTACCTAATCAGGTTTATTTTCCACAAAAGTATACTTACTAAGCTCTAATTTTATTGGAGTCTGCTTTTCACACATTTTTGGTCTTAATTCTGTTTTCACTCTCTTTTGTCTTTACTAATGAATGTTGTCATATTGTTGGCAGTCCATCAGAATTGCCTTTCATCCTCTGATTTTCATCTAGTTTTCTCCTGTTTGGTAGAAGTGAATCTAGAAAGTCATCTTTCCCTGCTTCTTGTTCTCTTCACTGTTTTTTATTCAAAAAATGTCTGAGAAATTTAGTTCTTGCTTTCTTTCTCAGCAGTTCCCTGAGTAAAGGCTTCTGCCACTCTCAAATTTTTGTGTGATTCTGCTAATTTTTAAAAATAAACAAAATGGCTCAATTAGTTAATTTTCTTAAGGGGCCAAGAATGAGAACACCGAGTAAACAAACACTTGGGACCACAATTTTCCATCTTATAAGAGGCCTGTGTTTCCTTTCTGACAAAAGTGCTTGTCAGAAATGGCATTTGACAGCTTCTATCACTCTCTCTCCCCTCCACACATTGATTTTCACCTTGTACTGTACTTTAGCTTCAATTAGGCACAAGGTGTTATGCCTGAGACCACTTAGATACCCATCAGAAAGGCTACAACCAGCCACGGCTGCTGTAGAGACCAAGGACAGAAAAACTGATTTGGCAGCCAGAGCTGCTGAAAAAGTTTTTGTGGTAGCTGCAGGCTAAAAACATGAACTATAAGCAATGTAATTATAAAGTAGATGAAAACAAACTCCATGGTTACCCAGCTCCCTCATTATGATCAGATCACTTGGCACATCACTGCAGAGAACTTTGCTTTGGAAAAACATTACATTTTTCATGAGCAGTTCAATAAAAGAAACTATTTTATGGAACCAGGAGATGGTTGAGGGGTTCAGAAGGAAATAATTTGCTTTTATTTTGCTTTAGAAATTAATTCCAATTTTTATAGCAATTTACAACAAATTCCTGCACATTAAATACAAAGCACTAAAGCAAAAGTTACAAACAGTATGTATTAGTACTTTTGGAATGAAAATTAAAAAGTGCTGCCACTTCTGCCGTCCAAGTCATTATGTTTTATGGCTTAGGTTAACATTGTGCTATAAAATAGGGTAAATAACTGTTAAAAGCAGTCATTTGCTCAGAATTATTATGAGTTTCATTTTGGGAATGATTCAACCTACCATTAGTTGTTTTTTTTTCCCATATAAATGGCAAATTTTTGAATTTTACTGCTGAGTTCTTAACTCTGTCCTGTCATGAGTCTCCACTCATGGAGTGTACTATGTTAAGAAGTCAACTTTAAATAAACCAACAACTACTGTGTTTGATGTCACTACTTCATTTGTGGAAAACTCAATGTGGTAAGATATATTCCTATTTTTAAGCCATCACCTCATATGGGAAAGCTGTGTTTGCTCAGAAATCATTTTTAGCAAAAGAGGTTGACAGGATCTTTTTTTTTTTAACCAATCAATGTTATGTAGCAGGAGTCTCAGCATGAGATAATAGCTCCAACTTCTTGCTAAAATATTTTTAAGTCCAGTATTTCACATCTTCTCTTAGTAATTAAGTACAAAAATAACAGCAGTTTACGAGTCGTATTAAGGTTCTGGAAAGTTTTGAATATATATAACCAGTCTGTTAAACAAAGAAATTAAATACTAGGACTGTAGGTGTCCTGTGCTAGTCCAGGGGTCTGTGGGTTTCTTCTTTTGATCTAACAGCATATTGTAAGATAGTGAAAACTTGCTTGCTCTCTGTCCCTATTCTCCTTAAATTTGTGCTGTTTTGATTTTCATTTACTATTATATTACCTCTATGTTAGGGTATTTCATTATCCCTCCAGGTCCTTTAACACCTCATTAAGAATTTTAAGCTATCCAGCATCATGTACTGTGTTTTTCTGGCTGCTGGTTCAAAGAGGTTAAGCATATATTTTTCTATGTATTTCATCATTCCAATGAGTCTGCATGACCCTTTCATAATTGCTGGAGGACAGATTTGGGGGTTGGCTCAGATTATGTTGTTAACTGCATATGCAGTTTATTCACTTCTCTTTCTGAAATGTTACTGCTATTACTTACACTTCCCGACTGCTGCTGCTCTTTGCAAATCTGTCTTAAGCCACCAATCACAGCCTTCTGCCACTTCTCTCAATTCAAGATGTCATTTCTTAAGACCTTACTATAAGTTCTAGAGCAGTAAATGTTGTATTTTCCTGTGAAATGTCATTGATGTTGTATATGAACCAATTTAAAGAAACAGTGGTTTTCACAGCAGTGTTCAACAGATGTCCCATTTTTTAAGCACTCCACTTGAACCTACCTGGTTGCTCAAACTTAGAAAAGTAATGTCAACCATTTATTCCCAGATTTTCCCTTCCCTTCCTGCTTTAGAACAATACGTAAATTTCTTTAATTCAAGTCTATGTATAAATCTAAGACCTATTTGGTTTTTTTTTTTTCATTTACAGTGACCAGTTACATAGTTATTCCCTTTGTTTCTCTCCTCCTGCAACAATTTCCAGAGCTATGAGCCTATTAAATTTGATTTGCATCCTCTAATATAGGATGGAATGGTTTTTCCTGTGAGATGCTTGTATCTTGGGACAAGTGGTCTAACTTCTTTATTCCTTGAAGCATGAGATTAAAATCTTTAGTGATCTAGCTCTACTTGGGATGTTTCACAAGCTAATATTCTTCCCTTGGCATCCTGGCAAACTGTGATCAATTCTATGCACCCAAAAATTTTACATATTCTCTTTGTGCAAACAAGTTTTGCACTATAGGTGCTTTGTTAAAAATACATATGTATTCCTGCTTGTGGCTTTTTTTTTACTGTTTATATTGTGGTTTCTGGTATGTTGGCTGCCGAACAGTCTATTTTAACACTGAGAAGTGCTCCAGCTGCTTTGAGGCAGAATGCAGATGACATCCTTTTGAAGGATCCTACCACAAATGACTACAGAACCAAGTGAACCAATTTACAAGTGCATTTCAGCACCCAACATTTCTAAATACAGGCAATTGATTTTATTATATGTTTCATAGAACAAAAATTTGCTTTTCAAACCAATTTATTGCTTACCAAGACATGCCATGCTTGTTTTGTCTGACAATTTTTCTTCCTTTAAGAATTTTGCATGAAAAATTGCACAGTATTTCTCTGAATATAAAAAAAATTATCCACAACATGAGATTAGTAATGTTGTACTTATATACACACACAATGTAGATAAATACATAAAAACCTCTCAGTGGTGGAGGAAGTTTTCCATTTCATAGGCAAGAGCTTGACCCAGTAATCTGCTATGCAAAAATTGGCTAGGTGGCAAATCAGTGATACAGGCTTCCATGGAGGAGGTTGAGTTTTAGACAAATCCTCCTTTTGTTCTTTCTTATTAGATAGTTTCAATATATTTGTGCTCGATCTGCAGTTTACTATTAATCCAAATCCATTAACTTCAGTTTGCCTAAATAATTTATATGTTTAATAGTTTCAACCTTGGCCTTGTAAATTCCAGTCCAGGAGCTGGGTGCCAGCCTTCAAAACCTGTAGAGCTGAACTGTGCAAAAGACTTTGCTTTTATGATTTCAGACCTTCACCTTTGAGCTCTTGATAACTTTCTGGCTTAGACACCTTTTGTTTCCTGTTTTGGTCCATTGGTATATTGGGTCTGGCTGAGCTGGAGTTCATTTCCTCACAGCAGCCCTGACTGAGCTCTGCTCTGCCCTGGTGGCTGGGAAGGTGTTGATAACTCACCGTGCTTTGGCTGCTGCTGAGCAAGGCTGGCACAGCCACAGCTCTCTCCAAAATTCCCCCTCTGTCAGAAGGCTGATCCTAGGAGGGGACACAGATGGGCTAGCTGATCCAAATTGACCAAATGGATATTCCATACCACATGGCATCAGCTCAGGTATAAAAGCTAAGGGAAGGGGGAGGAAGAATGGGGGACATTCATAGTTTGCAATTTTTTGTTCCAGACACAAAAAATTGTTGTATTATATGGAAATCCCACATAAGGATGAGCTGAATTTATACATGTTATTAGCAATATGTTAAGAATGCTTTTATGTTTTAACAATAAATATAGAGGTATGAATATACTAGGAAAAATGAGTTTTGCATCTTGTTTAAGATGTCCCTGCTCATTGCAAAGAGTTCAACCGAGTGGTCTAAATCTGAGAGTTGAAATCCTAGAGGTCTCTTCCAACCCAATATATTCTATGATTCTGTTTGCTCTAATAACAGAAGTTTTCACATTCTTCAAAGGTGAATTCAGCCATGAGCAAAGGGTATATTCGCATATTCATGATGCATTGCTTCAAAGTAACTCTTTAGTTCTCAAAATAGGTATAATAAAAATGCAGGAACATTACACAAGAACTTACATGGGGCTTATTCTGAGTCAGTGAATAAATTTTTAATAGTAAGATTTTCTTGGCAAACCTCAGAGTTTAATATTTTTGGAAAAAAAATTCTGAAAGAGAAACTTGATTATGGCCTCAAAAAATAGCTGCGTACAGGTACAACTATAGAGTCATGAATATAGAGATAGTACCAGACTTTAGGGTCAGAAGAATATATTTATCTAAATTTCATTAAAATAATGTTTCAAGAACATTGTTTTCCTCCAAAAAAGCCCCACCCTAGTTTTGGAGCTACTTTATATGCCAGATTATGAAGAATAGAGAACACTAAAGGAAAAAGTAAAAAAGGAAGCATCTGAAAACCTTTTATCCTAGACCCAAAATGAAATTTAGGCATCTAATTAGAGAAGACTTAAATCAGAATTTAGAATTCTAATTCTAAATTTCATTTCAGCCATGCTGAAAAGCCTCTTCCATATTCACTGAACTCTAAAATCACCCAGGTTCTAGAAGACATTCCTGTTTCAGTGCTTCTTTCACACATAACTACAGTACTGCTTCTCTATTTCTGCCCGGAGGCTTCTTGATGGTGACAAGTAAGAAGAGTGCCCAGAGAGGAAGTGGCTTTGCAAAGAATTGTTTCATTCTTCTCATGCTGTTAGCATGATTATAGAAAGATTTGGGGTAAATCAGCCAATATTTTACACAAAACCACAGCTTAACCTGTATTTTATATGTTTTCTTAAAATTTCAGCGTAAGTTCTTATCCTGTTAAATTTCTTTTCTCACACTTGTAACAGCAGCTCTGCACACACTGTGGGTTTTTCATGGGTTTTTATTAAAGCTTTTTTTCTGTGCCGATGTACTTCCCTCCATTTATAGACAAGTAGTATAGTGTTATACTCCATGCTCTTTGAACTAGCCTCTAACACACGGTGATTTAAAGTCTTCTTTCAGCTCTTCAGTGTTCAAAGTGAATAAGTGTTCTCTTTTGTACCCAGAAGACAAATGAATGCCAACAACCTGTAACTGCCTTTGATGCTTGACCTCTATATTGAAAGTTTGTTGTATCACTCTGAAGAAATATAAACACAGAGAGATCATCTCAGTTGCTTCATAGCCCAAATGCATGCCTTAAACTGCAAACATCTCTCTGACAAGAAACAATTTATGTAACTGCATGAGTTGTGTTGAAGTGTTGCTGCTGCAGGTTTGCATTCAGGGCTTCTCCAACAAAGATATGATGATAGCATATACAGCTAAGGGGGGAAGGGAAATTTGTTTTCATTGCAGCCTGAATACTTAGCCATTGGTACTTTTTACAGACAAATAAACAACAAAGTGCACTCAGTCCCTCACTGTTACGTAAAATGGAAAATGTTTTATCTGTTTGGTTCTGAAGTATGTGATTTTGTGAAATCTGCGTTGCTTTTATAAATTAAGAGGTTTGTGAATGGGTGGCACTTTAAGAGTCCCTTTTATATTCCTCTGCTGTCACAAGAGAAATGGGTAGCAGAAAATTGTCCATTATTCTCTGTTTTTCCTGTTTATGTCATGAGAAAGAAAGTATAGGACATGAAAGAAAAACTGTCTCTTTTCTCTCTGTCAGCCATGGGAGAGACTGTCAGCTATGGAGTCTTGAAGGACTTTTTCCTTTAAACATCTGCATAAGAGTGAGCTTTTTCTGACCCTTTTGGTCTTCAAAAATATTTTTACCATTGCTTTTGACCACATGGGGTTTTTTTCTGAAGAACTTCCAGGTGAGCTGACCATGCTTTTAAGGTATATTTCAATATCATATTCATTGCTGCTGCAGGCAGAGCTACATCAGTGCACCAGCACTGGTTAGAACTTGTTCATGTGCAGTTCCCGTGTCCAGCAAACAAAGTACAAGACAAGATAATCCCTTAAGACAGAAATTCCTCATGGAACAAAACTAATACCTCATCTTTCATAGACAACAAGCATAGCATCTAGAGATCCGGTCTTGTGAGACTCTGAAACTCTACAGAGTTCATATGGGGAGGGGGATGAGGAATGAATATGCCCCACTAAATCCCTAGAGGATTGTCTTTAAGGACACTATACAGATATAAAGGCTTGCTCTGCTCTGTGAAGGTGATGAAATTTTTATAACCTCTGCCTCATGCTACCTGATCATAAGAAAATGATTGATAGTGCTTAGGAAACCAATGTTTACTTTGAGCAGAAATAAACAAACAGAAAGTGAGTATACTAGAAAAGTTTCAGATTCTACAGGACTGTGATAAACATCCTGCTGAGTGAGGCCAGTTTCCTACACCACACCCTGCCTCTAACCCTGGCAGGGGGGGAATGGTATTTAGTCAGAACATGTGAATTTGGCCACCTGCCTTTTTCCTCTCCTGGGATTCACAGCCATTGAATACACGATACATACAGATATGAGAGAGAGTATATATCCCTGCATATAATCCCTAGTATCTTAGTCTGATCTATTTTGAAACACTGATATTATCTGTCTGCACAGCCTCCTGTAACAGCATATTTTAAAAGTTCATTACCTATCCATTAAAATATTGAATTTTTCCGTCTGTTTAATATGACTTTTTATGAGATTCTGAGGTCTGAAATTCCAGATTTTAGGATTTTTCTACATAACAATTCTCATTGACCTTACACCATCATCACCATGATTATATAAACCTCATTTTTATTTCCCATTAGTCTTCTCTCCAAAAGGCGTATTTTATTTATCCTCTCAAGGCAAGTGCTTTATTCCTGTAGCCATTTCTGGTGCCTTTTCTTGTACCTTTTCTGACTTCAGCTTGTCTTTCCATGAATGTTGAAAGTCAGTCAGGGAGTTCTGGTACTAAGCATCTGAAATGATTGCTGAAGAACTAATGAATTGAAGCCTCATTTTGTTGATCCCATAGCTCTGTAATATTCCTCTTCCCATCAGGAGTCACAGCATAACCTGCACATTTGCTGCCTTGCCAAATGTTAATACCATTTAGTGAGTGTATGCTTGTGTGGGTATCAGGAATAAGCAAAGCTTATTAAAAAATCACTGTCACTAAAAGTCCAGCCCAAAACTATTTCCTAGAAAATATTGTTTTGACACTTAGTCTTTTTATTTCAGTTATTTTGTTTGATTTCTGCAAATAGTTTAATTAGAGAGATTTATTATATAAATGTTCACTGGTATATAAAACTTACAAGAAAATATTGAAGAGCATTAATGTAAAATTATTTTAAAATTCACACAAATGGAAACTGAAGCTGAAATTTTGCACAGCTGACCTACAGCAAAAAAAAATTAAGTGAAATATTGTGCAGTCATGACCCTATAATTCCTTATTATTTCAGATATCCCAATAATTCTTTTACAATTAAATAAAGCCATTAATTATTTACATGAATTATTAATTAATTTCAAATAAATCTAGGAAAACTATTAACTGTTCAAAGACAATTTGCCAATAGAAAAAGGAAAAATTTATCTTATGATTTATTTACTATGTATAATTCTCCCAACTCTACATGAGTCACTAGTGCTCTGAGCATCCATTATTTATATGCTTTTTTGTTTTGTTTGTTGTTTGGTTTTAGTAAAATCACTAAAGTTAGGAATGGGAAAATTTGAGGTTGTTCAGCCTAATATACCATCTGGAATTTCAGCCAGTGTGTCTGCCATCTTTCAAAAGTTCAGCTGACTAAATTTCAGCTGTGACCATCACAAAAGCATGCCTTCAATTCTTTTGCCCTTCAGTGGCTGCCTGCACCAGTCCCAAGCTACTTTATTAATTTGAATTTAGATCAATGATGCAGGAAAATTTCCTAGTTATAAAGAAAACCTTGAAAGTTGATAGAATAATAGCTGTAATTTTCAGGGATGTTAAGCACACAAAGGTGCTATCATTGTTACCTACAGAAGAAGGAAAATTTCATCCAGTATTTCAGTAGATGGTTGCACCAAAAAAGTCCTGACAATTTTGCATAACCCAGGCTTTATTGATGCTTTCTTACTTATGCACAAGATATGAATTAGATTATGAATGATACACTCTCTACAGACCTAGAACTCCTTTCTTGGTCAAATTTGACATAGGAAATAGATCATGACATCTGTCATGCTAAAAATTAATTACAGGTGGGCACAGCTTAATGAAATGAAGAGAAATGAAATCAAATTAAATGATCTGGACCTCAGTTTTATTCCTGGTTGGTGTCTACCAGGGAACTGTTGAGAAGATATCCTCAGGACCAAGAGAATATATTCCAGGTATGTCATTCTGCTCTGTCAGCTTTGTGATGGTTGTGAAGAATTTTTCTGGGAGACCTCCAGGGCTTTGGCTTCCATTTTCTTGACCTTCTACTATTGTACCCTCCCTAACTGTGTTCCTAATCGTATCACAGTGCATTTCTGGTTCTCTTACTTAATGCAGCAGGTTTGGTGTCCTTGGAGGGCTAACTTAGAAATCTAAATAGCAGATCCAGCAGTGGAGGAATAGGAGCAAATATTAATGTGTTATATAAAAGTCTTCTCTGGGTTGTAGATCTGGATTTATCCTGTGACCAGGATTATATATGACACCTTATATGGGTGTGTCCATTGTTCATGACTGCATTCAGGATGAGCTCTTGATCTGCTCCCACCTCCACACAAACTGCTTTCACTCCTGTCACTCATCCTGAGGAAGCTGCAAAGGGGCTACATTAAAACATCAGTACAGGGGCCTCCAAGCTTGTCTACGGAGCCATCTTTAGAAAGATTTTCCACCATCTCTGATGCCAGATGTCATCCTCCCCTTATCTCACCTCGTGTCACATATTTATCTCACACTACCCAGCTCAGCCTGTGAACCTCTCATTCTCACAGTGATTATCATCTTGTGCCAAAACAAAACCTCTCAAGTTTGGGATAGAGAAAATGTCTGTGAATGAGGGACTCCCCCTCACTGTCAGCCTCCAGCACATCAGATGCTAGAACTCATCCAGGCAGTCTTCCTCTGGAACAGAACAAAATGCTTTTCACTGAGAACTTTGCTACCAAGCCAATTACTTGAGGGTGATTTTTTTTTCCATTAAAGCTATCCATCCATACAAAAAACTGCATTGCAAAACCATTGTCATTGGTTTGTCATATATAAAAACAGGACAACTACAAGTCATTGCCTTTGTGTTAATATATTGGTGAGTTTCAATATATTTCATGGTTACACACCAGCCAAAACCAGTTTCAAGATACTGAGCTAACAAGTACAGCCTACAATAATGAGGGCTCCTTTTCCAGTCAGTTAGAATTATTAAAATATATTTCTTAATTCTTTAGAGTGAGAAATGCAGGTAAATGATTCAAAAGATACTTGGAAAGTGATTTCTTTATCATTATTACCTTACTGAGTGAGATGTCTGGATTTGTGAATTTTTCATGGTTTTCATCTGAATCCAGATTCCAAATGCTCTGTCGAGTTTTAAAATTCAGGAAAGAAGTCCATTACTGTTCTCAGTAGGTGTCACTTATGTGTCTCTGCACTGCATCTATCAAGATGAAAGAGCAACCAGAAAAAGTGTTTGGCCTCATATATGCAGTGTTCCTCCATAGTGAAAAAATAAATTCTTAGGTCAAAGCAGTAAACTAGATATTAGTTATAATGACACTCCCAAATAATATCTTTTCAGGAGAAAATTTACATGTTACAATGTACATGTGTCTCCAGAGAGAATGTTGTTTTAATTTTGAAATATGTGACAAAAAGTATTGAATTGCAAAGGACCTAATGGAAAAGATTGGAATCCATCTTATACTATTTGATTAACCCTCACTGTTAATAGTATACTAAAGTAATCTGATTTTAATTTTTTTATGCTATCAGATTTATAAATTTCTATAAAAATATAATTTTTTATAAATTTTATATACAAATATATTAAAATACACAAATATTTTCTTGATCCAGAAAAGATATATTCAAAATACAAGGATAAATAATCTGTGATCATGAAAATTGCCATAACCAGTTAAAGTCAGGTTTGAGCTATTATATAGGAAAAACACTACACATTGCATACTGTGTTAATTGTTAACTTCATAGGTTTTGCCTGATCTGAACTCCCATTATTTTTTGCAGATTGAGGTATCAAAAAATCAAGAGTAAAATATTAGTAAATTTCTTATTCCTTTTAGTGCCAAGGTTAAATTACAGGAGATCTTACCGTTCTCTAATGGGATTTTTTATAATTATAAAGATTTCTTGACACTCTAAGTAAGAACTTCCAGATTTTATAAAAGCACAGTTTTAACCCATGGTCTGACACTTTTGCATTTAAAGTGCCCAAATTGGTCTGATGTTTTGGTATGGAACCTCTTCCATAAAAGAGGGGTGAGAGGAAGAGAGAAAGGTGGAGCAAGGGTGGGTATGGGAGTGAGAATTCAGCCACCCCTGAAGTGATTGTATGTTTTTCCCCTGTTAAAAATTACCTTTTTTTTTAGGGCTAAAAATTAATTTGATGACCTTCACTGTGGTCATTTCTTCATCTGGAGTCCATTTTCTTTGGAGGAAAAACCTGAAATTTGACAATACACAAATATTTGTGTAGACATATTCTTTGCAGATCCCACTAAAGTTTACTCAGATTTGGCTATGATTTTAAGCTTTCTTTAAAATTAATTTTTTTTTTATTCCCTACTATTAGCAAATACTGTGAAAAGCATCTCATTCTTATTCAAGGAGAAGGAAAAATAATCTCCATGCATATCTGTGGGCTCCCTTGGCAGTATTCCATACACAGTCTAGGCCAGCTCATCAGCAATATGGGAATGAAATACAAACCTCAAAATAATGCCATGGAATAACAAAGGAGGAGGAGGAGGAGGAGGATACTACTACACAATTTGAGAAACTAAAGAAGTACAGTCAAAACCACACTGAAAAATGTTATTAAGGTTGTGAAATCAAACACTGAGGTTAGGTGCTGCCACACTCGTAGCTGCTCGAACAGTCTTTATTCGGTTTTTACCCATATTCATTAGAACACAGAACTAACTGAGAAGTTAGACAACTAAAAAGTTAAGGTGGCATCGTATTTTAGCACTTGAACTCTGCATTGGCATCTAGCATCAAGGCATTAATGTCCATTAAGTGCTCAGGGGAAACTGGATATGTACAGGTTGTCATACAACCTTGGCACTGGCCTTGGGTTAACTTGTCCTTGTAGACACTGACATTAAGGAACTAATTAGTACAAACCTCTTGCTATCCTTTTTAAGATTTTATAAATATTTACAACCTATTTGAATGTACAAAAGACTTAATTATGAGAAACAATTCTTCACCACTTGTAAAGCTTACTCAATGATAGGAGTGCAAGGCATGGGAAGGAAGATCTTGAAAGAGAAATATGCAGTTGATAAAAAAATTACAAAAACTTTATAGGACCTCATTGCAAATTGAAGTCTCCAAACATGCAGCAGCCATCTGAAAGATATAATTAAAGAATTTGAACTTTTTATGAAAATAAATGGAGCTACAGAGAAAACTGAGGAAAATGGGATTTTTCTCTTATTATTCTTATTAAGCCCATGACATTAGATTTGCTGAAAAGTCTTCCATTAAAATGATCAAGAAGAAGCCAATTATCAGACAGAGCTACAGAAATTAAAAGAATGTTACACTGGTAGTGAGAATGTACATAAAGAATTAATCTCAGAAGCAGAGACACTGGCCTTTCATTAATCACCCAACACGAACATCATGTACTTTGGAATGAAATTCAAAATGTTTGCATGCTGAACAGCCTAATTAGCATCTGGTTGCCTGAAGCTAAGAAGCAGGAATGGGTTGGAACAGGGGTGCATCCTAATTCTTGCAGCTTAACTGCATTGTTATAAGCAAAATGGGGTATTTTTATATGTTTAGATAGCACAGCTCAAAGCTACCTCATGGAGACAGGTGACTATATATTATTTCCAAAGAAAAAAGAGGTCAATAATTTTTAAAACCAGGCAGAGAATGAGCTCCTTCTGACTGCAGCGTTGATTTTTGTGACAAGCAATAATTCTGGAGCATATTAAATGTGTTTTGAGAGCACTGGCTGAGGCAAAGCCCTGGAGGACGAAAGCAGACAAATGCATGGCTTCTAGATACTACACAAGAGTCTCGGCACAAGCTGGTTGCTGGGGGATCCCCAGACTGTAAAGACTTGGCATGCTTTAGTGCCTGTGGATCTCTGAAGTTAAAAATTATGAAAGAGAAGGTAACAAGAACTTAATTACCAGTAAGGTTAGCTGGCAGCTGGACAGTATGTTCCCAGCATTTGTAGTTTTGGAGGCAGGACCCCAAACAGTTCATGCTGAAATCAGCGCAGGGTTAGAGTGGCAGATTTAAGTGCAATCTTTCATTATGTCACTGCTTGCTGTTTTTCCAATGAAGATCTTTATTTGTGACACAAACCAGGGATGAACTGATGTTGTCATTAATAAAGCTGCTGTCTCCTTCATCCCCATGTTAGTGCAGGAAGGAGAAGGTGTGAGTGAATATACCTTCTAATTCAAGCTAATGATGAGAGGTAGTATTGTTGTGCAGTTGTTTCATCCTGGAGAACCAAATTCTTTACTGCATTGCCACAATGCTAAGCAACCTCCTTACATCTTTTCCCAAGGGATCTCTAGTTGTATGTACCTCATTTTTTTGCTTACCTGGGTTCACCCCATGCCATGGTACTGGCAGAAGCTGTAATGATGAGCAAAGCCAATTAAAGCTGCATTCTAGAGAATACCTCTGGTATGTTTTTGAAAACCAGTAGGGTAAGATATTTCAGGCTGGTTACTTAAAATAATTGGAAACTTCTGACTTCAGTGTCTGTGTGGTTCAGCACTTTGTAAAGTGAAGATAGCTACACCTCTCGACTTCACATTGTTATTTTGGAAATAAATTCTTTTATTACATTTACATGGAAAAACACCCATGGAAAAAGTAGAGTCTGTGTTCAGATTAGGATTTGAGCTAACATGAGCTAAAGCAAAAGCTGTGAGAGGCACACACTGAAGACAGCTCAGTATTAAACATTATCTCAGTACAACAGTGTCAGTCATTCTGTATGCTGAATAAAGTTGTAAACTTCTATGGAGAATGGCATGTGATTAATTAACTGCACACTATTTTAAGACATCACAAAAGCCCTGAACTAAAATTTTATTGTCAACTTTTTACTGGCACCTTAAAACTTCAGTGATTTGTTTTCTTAAACTTCATGTTATTCTATATTGTAATACTTCTTGGAAAGAATATCTTGCAATATATTTTATTATATTTTACATATATCAAATTTTGATATGAAGAATTATCCCTTGAAGATTGGTGAGTTTTTGGTTAAGGATTTTAAATATATTTTTTTTATAGAAAGTAAAAAAGTTTTTTTTGTCTTCCAACCCACTGACTTATTATGATCAGTTCACTTGTGTACAAGGAACAGGAAAAACCTTTCTCAAGGGTTGTGCAATGGATGAGTCTGATAGATTTTCCTTTATAAGCTGATAGTCAGTAGTATTCACCCTGGGTCTTTCAGTGTGAAATGCAGGTGAGGAGAAAGGGAATGTTTTGTTTCTGTTTTAATAGGAAACTATTAATATACTGAGAGTGTTGAAAAGTTAGAAGTAGAGATAGAGGTGATGAATTAGTAGGCATGCTAAAGGTAACACAGTAAAGTTACTGCAAAAATGCACTGCACTGTTTGTTCTGTGACCAGTAACAGTAATTATTCTCTCCTCATAATAAAATGTCAGGAAGTTAGGTAGTTTTTATTTTTTTTTATTAACACCTACAGTTGCAACCCTTTTACTTAAAGAGGAGTCTTTCAATGAAATATAAATGTAATATTTTGTATCCCAGTCTTCATTAAAAGGATGCAACTGCTTGATAAGGTAGCAGCAAAAGTGATTTTTCTGCATGCAAAATTCATCTTGATACTTGTGAGCCAGAGATCAATGGCAATTTAAAAATGCATGTGCAAACAAAATGTAGTTATTCCACTTGGACCATAAATATAAATGTCCGTCTATCTCAATGGATGCATTTCTTTCCTTCTAGGCATTTTCTAAGGAGTTTGTGGTAGAGTGAGGAATGTGAATTTCAGCTATTTTAACTGTTAAAAATAAACAAAATATATAAAAAATTATAGGAAGGTGCACTTCTTCCAGAAATGCGTGCTACATAAAATGTGAATAAGTAAATGAGAGAGAAATTAAATTCTATAATAAAAAAATTACTGTCCTATTTATATATGATTTCAGTCTTTTTCTTGTTAGATCTATTATTTTTCCTTTTTGAAAGAAAACCTGGCATATAAGGAATTATCTGAAGAATGCAAAATCTAAATTTCTTACTTGTTATTGGAGAACTAGATGAAGAGATATATAAAACAAAGCCATTCAAGAGGCTGTTGAAGATCTACAACTTCTAGAGTTAAAAATGATTTGGTGTGTCCAGGAAAAACTTTGAAGAGCTTCAGATGAAGACAGAAATAGGTTTTGTGCTTCTTTTTTATTTTGGATTAATTTATGTTTGCAATACAAAGCATAAAAGTCCAGAGGAGAAAAGCTCCACAAAGTGTTCAGAAGGTACATCTGAGATAATGTTGAATCTGTGATATATACAGGCGGCATGACACATGAAGATACAGGCAGCAGTCAGAAAGTACCAAGAACATTCCGTGCTCAGGTTAGAGCCATGTACAGTGGAAAGCCAGAAGACAACAGTCACAAGCTGCAATAACGCCCTGAACAATTAATCTTGAAGCTCTTTCTGATTCAGCCAGAAGATTGGATTAGGTGGCCTGTGGAGGTCCCTTACAGCCAACCTTTTCTTTGGCTCTAGGAGTAAAAATTTGTCCTGATGGGCTGAGACATAAAAACTGTGGTTTTCTGGGGGGGTTTGAAGGTCTGTAAAACCTTATATAGGCTTAGAGTTTGATTTCATCAAACTTGTTTGTCATTGTCTGGCTTTTTACCTGTAAAACTAATAATTGTGGTTTAGTTAAATTTTTATATATAAAGCAACAAACTCTTTTTATCTTATATTTACTTGTATCTAGGATGTGAAAAGAGATGACACAACTCTCTTGTTTTATCTTCATATGAGAGGATGATTCTGATTTATATTTTGACTTGAAAAATCTTGTTGGGCTCTGTTGTTTGCAATGACTGCTCAATAAAAGTGCACGTCAAGGGCAAGTTTATAGCCTATAGTGTTTAAATATCTTGAACTATCTAAATGACAAAGTAAAATAGAAACTTTTAAGGGGAAACAAAATAATATATTTCTAGGGAATATTATGGGTTCTTCTTAAGAAAAAATTTAAGTAGAAATTACAACGTGTGAGCTATAATTCTGATGGTTGATTTCTGAAGTGTGACTATGTAATGTGCTAATAAAGCAAACCTAATAAATCAGAGAGAAAATCTAAAGTTTCATACGTATTGCCTACACTTGAACTTAAGTGGGTTTTTTTTTCTAGTCATTAGGAACTGCAAAAATCATAATATCTGCAACAATCCTAATAATATGGTATACACCATATAGTGCTGTAATCTGATGTAATGTAATTGTCATATGTGGATTTTCTTTCTTTGACTGTAACTATTAATTGTCATGTTCATCTGTTTGTTTTTTTGCTTGCTGAAGGGGCAATTCCATTCTCAGCCTTCATAAGGGTCTGCAATTATAACATTCATAAAATCAGCTATTCATAAACATGTCACATAAAGTATTTCACAGAGTTTATGCGAAAGGAAATTGAAGTCTCTTGGAAATGGAACTGAATCTTGTCCAAACAACCTTCGATACACTAATCCAACTTTATTGTTTTTGTATATTACAGGCTTCTTTATCCATGCATACTATCATTAACCATACGGTATGTTTTGATAAATGTTCCCCTTCCTGGAAACTCGTGCAGATCTTTAACCACTGTCTCTGTTGGTGGTGCTTTTTTTATTAAGTCTAAACTGGAAGAAGAAATGTCATACTTAGGTGAAAGAAACTGCTAAAATGAAAATGTAATTACCTCCCAAGGTGTTTCTGTGGTAGAACTATCTGTCTGCCCTTTAAGACTCCTAGATAATTGGTTAATATTTGAGAAATAATAAACAATTATACCTAAGGCTAATAGCACCACTTAATTTTTATTAAAGATCTACAATGGCCAGGGTCTCCATGTAATTTGAATTAGTCAGACAATAATACCAAACAGTATTAAGGATATAACTTACAATATATTTTGGGGGAGCTGTTCCTTCATTTTAATAAATGATGAAGGGAACAATAAAGAAAAGGTTTTGTGGTATGAATTTCAGGCTACCTACACTTCTACCTATACATATTTTGGTCATAAAATCCACCTATATATTGCTTTGATCTTCATCAGAGTGCTTCAGAGTTTTTCTTTGTATGACAGGCATGTGAGGCTACACAGTTATGTGTATATTGGGCCGTTCAGATTTGTATATACCTGGTGCTGATCCTGGCCAGAACCCATGGTATGTGCTCATGGGGGATGGCTCAGGGAGAAGCCTCCAAAGAGCATACAAGTCCTACCCTCTGTTCAGGAACATGTACATGTGTGTCTGCATCATGACTCGGTCATCAGCTCCCCATTATCTTGAAGTTCAGCCTTGCATGTGATTGTTGCTGTCGTGCATAAGCATGTGCTCAAGCAAAGAGGTAGGTCCAGATGTGGAAGGGAAAAGCTGACTTGTGTCCTCATCATGTGTCCATAAGTTATCCCCTCTACAAATGGAATATGTTAGACTGTGAATGCAATAGCAGGCAGTTCAAATTTGGCTCCAAGTGTTAGGGTAATGATCTAAGTCTGTTATAGCTGCTTAAAATCCACCAATAAATTCAGTAAACCTGTGGATTAGGCCATGTGTAAATTTGTTTTTAAAATCTCTGTTACTGAAGCTTCATTTTCTTCTTCTTCCCATGAGCTTTCAGACCTGTCTGGGATGCAGGAATTCAGTCACAGAGTACACTGCCTGTGTGCCCTTATGTGCTTCTGCAACTGCAGCTGATCAGTGACATCCTGTGCCCCACGGACATAAAGACCCAAAGCAGGTAACTCTGGGGCCTGTCAGATCACAGCTCTGCACAGCCTGTGCTATGCTCTGCTCTCTTTGGCTGTTTGTGCCTCTTGGGGGTACAAACACCATGTTTAATGACATGTGTGACGTATGAGACCGAGGTCTCAGTACCAGCAGAAGCTCTGATTGTGTTTATGTAGAGCAGAATATGACATTCACAGGAGCACGGTTGAAGAGGAGTACGGTTTAAACACCCACAGACTTCTAAGTAACTTTTTCTTCTACACTGAGATAAAACTTCTAAAAAGAGGGGTTGGGAACTTCTGTGATTAGTTTGGGATTTTGCTATTAGCAAACCCAATGCAAAGTGAAAGTTCTAACAGAACTCTCCTCTTGAAAAATGTTTTGACAGTATAGCTGACCAGATGCATTTATGAACTCCAGTCAGGGAACTTCTGAAAACCTCTAGTATCTCCTTCTGCAGGGGCATAAGGATATCAATGATACTCCTGTTCAGATTTTTCCAGTTGATATGAGCTTTTGCTCTAGTAAGTCCTACCAATAGGGCCAAGAAAAAAAATTTTCTTCAGTTTTCTGAGAAAATTTGTTCAGGGTCCAAACCAGCAAAACACTATCTCCATAAATTTTTATTTTTTTAAGAACTCTTCAATGGAAAAGTGAGGAGTTTCCAGGTATTTCTACTTGGGGCTGTAGGAAAAGTTCAGTAGAAATCCAATTATCAATGGAAAAGCGGGATGACAGAATTTTTTCAAAGATTTAGAGATGATGATGATTATTATTATTTGTCCTCTCTTTCTTATCCAGATGTGAGGTATTGCTTTCTAAAAAGATGTTGTCTGACATGCCTTGGTTACTTTCAGTGCCTAATTTGGAGTCTGCAAGAACTGATTAAGTATAAGTTTCCTTCACATTTGATACTAGTAGACCTTCAAACACTCTCTCTTAACACTGGAAATTATGGAAGAGAAAAACAAGCTTTAGCATTTGTAAAAATTGCCACGAAGTGGTGAAGCTTTGTGACAGAAGGAACACAAGAGTGAGGAAATGAAGTGCTATTTGGGACAAAGGGCATATAGCTGACTCTGGTTTTCACTTTTCATTGTGTTCTTTCTCACCTATTTGAAGGTTTCCTCTCTATGTGTCACTTCTATGCTGTTAGAAGTTGTGTCTTTTGTTAAATAATTCAGAGCTTTCCAGTCTGCCAATCAGGGAAGGATTAAAGCTCTGGTGTTTGTTTCTCTTCTTTCTTTCTTTCCTTCCCTCCCTTTCCTTTCCTTCTCCTCCCTCTTTCTTTTCTTTTCTTTTCTTTTCTTTTCTTTTCTTTTC
>NC_031769.1:88937647-88971404 GCF_001522545.3 Parus major
TTCTTTCTTTCTTTCTTTCTTTCTTTCTTTCTTTCTTTCTTTCTTTCTTTCTTTCTTTCTTTCTTTCTTTCTTTCTTTCTTTCTTTCTTTCTTTCTTTCCTTTTTGTGTTTATTTTACAAAAAATAAAAGGAGAAGGCAAAATGAAATAAAATAAATAAGCATTACAGATACACTACAGCTGTGTTAGAGGGTTCCTGAGAGAAGTAAGTAGCAGAGGTCACACCAGGAATCATATTTTACATTGCACTCTTTTGTCAAAGCAAACATTCTATTAAATCAAATCACTATTTATTATTTAAATTTTTATTTCTATCTTGCTTTCCTACCTTTAATTCATGATGTTTCAAGTGAAATCTTACAAGGTTCAGAATATGAAACTTATTTAAAGCTAGAATTTGTATACAAAATTATGAACCAATTTTAAACCAACAGAAATTCCATTGTTTTGGGCCTGTCTTCATTAATATGGAAATATAAAATGTCTTTGCTTGAGGCATATCACACAAGGTCTGCTGTGAGATTTTCCTGAAATTTGTTCTCTTGCATCATGTGTTTCATCAAGGAAAGCAAATAATGAACTTTTCCACCACTGTGGAGGACAATCTCAGTGAAGCTGATGTCCCAAACACTGTGAAACATACAATAGTCTAGAAAGACCCTAAGTATAAGTTGCTGAACTCTAGCCATAACATTCAATTTTGCTTTCCTTCTCCCAGGCAATATTCTTGAGAAAAGGATGGCAACAAACCATGCATGATATCAGATGACAAAAGGGTTCTAGGCTTGACTTTGTCCAGTGGTTGCAGGAATTTATAAATATTCCTAGAATTAGACAAAGGATATTACTAATTTACTGAGTTGTTTTGTGGATAATCCACTACATTTGGCCACAAGGCCAACTTCATGACACAGGAAGGGTTGTCAAAACCACTTTAAATTGGCTTTGTTCACTCTCATCACAGCTGTCAGAGGGTTGTGATGGGCAGAGTCTCCTAAAAGGCCCTTTAAAATCCTTCATGTCATGAAAAAAAAAAGTACCTTGTATATTATACTATTCAATCCTATTGTTCAGTATCAATGCAAGACCATAAAACAGAGGGTTTTTTTTGACCTAGATGCAGAATTTCCTGCCATCTGACTGTTCTTCTTCTCTTCTCACCCTCTGCCATCAACGTCATCACCTAGTTGCCCATATGTTTGTATGAAATAAGGGCTTGGATGAAACCCAGGAGCCTCCAGATTAAGTAAGGCATGAAAAAGGAAACACATTACACAACTGACACACAACAAGTTGAGAAAGTACTTATCTACTGACTGTCAAGGAATGCATGCTTTGAAGGTCCTACTGTATTTGTACCTTAACCTGTACGGTAAAATGGCAGCATTCACTATTGCATATTTTCCTCTTTTCCTTTCTTGCCTGTCTGAACATTAAACACTTGTTTAATGATAAAAAACTGATTTGTTTGTGCTAAAAATCTATGGCATTTTCTTTTGGTAGGATCTCACAAGCGAGCTGTATGGAGTTGATCCCATGAATATGCTTAGACCTTCTGTAGCAAGGATGAGAAAAAATGGATCATATGGTAGAGAGCAGTGCTTTACATGTAGACAGATGGGTTTTGATACAAAATGCTCAACTAACTGGGTTTTTAGCTTTTCAGAAAACATACCTCTATCCTTAAGCTCCTGTTCTCTGCAGTGCTGCTGCCTGTGCAGAGGCTCTCATCTGAGGCAAGCTGAGCACAGTGCTGTTAACAGGGTGGCTGGGCATGGCCTGTTATGAAAATTGTTTGCATCTTTCTCTGGCCATTTCCTTTGTCTGCAGAACTGATTTAATCTTCTGACATCTACCAGTTTCAAGGTTCACTTGCTGAACTTCATTCTTGTTGAGGTATGCCTTAGATCTGCCTGTCAATGTAGCAAAGTTTTTTTCTCATATTCAAGTTTTTCCATAAAGAATGTGAGGACTGGAAATAAGCATTCTTATAATTTAAATGTAGAACTTTAAACTGATGGGCATCTCTAGAAGCTGGATGCAGAAGATCCTTGTATCATTTACCTTCTTATTTTGCATGTTCATAATCATAATTAGTGTACTTGTACTGATTGTGTATATTAAGTCCTGATAGTGTTATGTCTGTACACATTGTGTTTGAATTCTGATACTTGCTTTACAAGTGGAATACCCAGAAAAAAGTGAATCTCTTGTTAATTCTGACCTCATTTACATTCTTATAAATATATGTAATCATAAAATACTCATGAAAAAGAACACACTGCAAAAAACATACCTAGTTAATGCTGGTCTCATAATCTTTTATGCAGTTTTAATTTCTGTTTTTACAGTTAGAACTTGTATAAATCTTCACTCTTCTCTGAAGACAAACCTATTGGGAATGGTATCTGATGCAACAGTAACACAAATCTTTCATTATGCTTTATAGTATCATAGGCAAAACAAAGCTGCAGAACTTAACATAGAGATATTTGTTTTGTAAAGGTGGAAGAATGCATCTGATAATAATCTGATCCTGTGCCTTATTTTTTGTGCATAAAGATTCAGCTTCATGAGAAGCAAAGTTCTCTGTCTTTCAGTCCCCAGGACATCCTGTAAGGTGATGATTACATCTAGTTCCTGAGGGGCTCACTCAAGCCTATCTGAGTGAAGGAAGAGCTAGATCCCAAATCTAGACATTCTCTGTCTGGAAAATGGACTCTGTGTCTTGTGACTGGAGTCTTTGCTGCACAAAGTCCATCAAGATAATCTGTCAAGGGCTTACCGTGACCTTCATGAAGAAAGCACAAATTCTCTGCCTCTGGATGACAAAGCACATCCCTGAATACTGTTTCTCATGTCTGACTGGGACATGTGCAGCTTTGTGAGGCAGGCTCTGCTGTATAACTAACTAAATATATTAGCGCATAAGAGGGAGCTGATTACTTGCCTCAGGTGCTTCAAGGTTTTGCTGTTACCTGGACATAAGCATTCTGGATCACTCTCAGTGACTTGTTTCCCAAAGTCTAGCCTGATTAACTGGATCACTTTCTATAGAGGTTTGCAATAAATTAACCTCAGTAGTGCATACTGAACAGCTTATTACTTTGTTTTGCATTGCTACAAAAGGTTCCTCAGCACGCATTTCTAAAGATGGGGTTTAGCACTCTGCTTTGCTGCAGGGCTTCCCACTCTGAAGTGAAAGGTAAAAGACGTCACTAGTGAGGAAAATTAAGTTAAATCTCACTAAGGCACTCCTGCTGCCCTACGTAATTAAAATAATATTTATGACATATTTTGGAAGCAAGTATCCTATAAAAGCCAAATCTTATATAACACAGAAAAAAGTTTTCATTGTTAATACACAAGATAGTAAAAACTTGTGAACAAGGTGAGACAGTCTGCTTGGAAATGAATGTTTTTATGTGCAAACAAGTGAACAGCGACTCTTGACCAGATTCTTCAAAGTTGCTTCAAACAAAAATGTTACCTTTTTAGTGCCTCCCTGTCTCAACAGTGCTTGTTGCATATATTAGATTTGCTTCAAGGTGATTTGAATGTACATGCTCTGTGTTTAAAAACTTCTTTTTTCCACTCATGAAAGATCATTTATTCATATTTGATTTTATCCCCCTTGTCTTTGTCTGTATTTGGACTTCACATGCCTGGCAGATACAAATGTATAGAAAATAATCCATATTGCTTCATATTGGATTCATGTATATTACAAAGGAAAGTCCCCATAGCATTAGGATTTTGTGTGTATAAATTCCTCTTAGAAGTGTACCCTTAGTGAGAGCAGCATATTAAGAAGCTAAGACAGAAGATGAATTTCAGCATTAGGATGGTTCTGATTCCTCCAAGAGAGTTTGGCTTCTAATGATCCTGATAAAAGAAAGAGGATGCTAATGAAGAAGGCAAGGTAAATATTTCATGTTGCTTTCTGATAAGTTATAGTCAAGGCAAGACCTATTGGTACAATCTGTCAGTTGCAACCAAACAACACAGAAAATTTAAAAATCAGAGATTAAATTAGCCTCAAAATAATAATTTAACAATTCTTTCCAAAGCTCCTCCATTTTTTAATTTGTGCAACATCAAGTAGCAGAAGGGAAAATTGCCGTTAATTTATAACACCACATTTAATTTTTTTTTGTCAAAAATTAGAGGCTGTTTTTAATTATCTAAAGAAGCAGTTTTGCAAGTTTACAGAGATTTAAACTTTCCTACGCCTTCTCAATCCTCTGTGTAGGCACTGTGATCATGATTTTTGGTACTGCTTTTTAAAATCAGCCAGTATCCTGAGCAATAATTGAGTTCTGCTTATTTATGATCAATTTATAAAGAATAGTCTGTGTTTTCTTTCTCAAGAAAATAAGGAGACAACACGGTTAATTCCCTCCAATTTTAGAATAAAAATTTCAAATGTTTCAATTACATTTAGAGGTATCTTTATTTTCTTTACATCTTTGGGAATCATGTAGGGGAAGATGGCATTACAAAGAAAAGCATGGAAAAAATTAATCCGTTGTCTTGTATATGAGTCTAACTGTGTGATGCTCCCTTCAGTGAAATCCTGTCCCTTGCAATCATCTGCCCATCCATGAGTAGTTGAAGAAGTTAGTGTCTATAAGTAGCTGAGATGAGAAAAGGAAGAACCTTAAAAATTCTGTCTGTTTGAGTCAAAGAAGGTGGCCTCTGACACACTGCAAACCAAGTTTGTTGAAGTCCTTCACAGGACCTAATGCTGATGAAATTAAACATTTTCCAAATCAAAATACTTTCTGTATTCTGGTTCACTGTGGTTTTATTTCTAGTCCATTATGTTTTAAAATTACCCTGTGAGTATGGATTTTTATTATAATAATATAGGACATATGATAATGCTCTAGCATTCAAAAGAATCCAAAATAATAAGATAATAATTGCCCTCTTTACACACGGTACTTAAGTAATTATTACAGGATAAACTGATCTCATTTAAATTACCTACTTGATTATGTATCCTATATGCTTTGTGAGATAGAGTTACCCAGTCCATTTATGTGTCCGTTTTGATTGACATCACTTTCACACTAAATACTTTCCTTCTGTATTCAGCTAAAATAGACTAAATTCATCATGCATTGAATGGAAACTCAAGAATAAGTGTTTAGATAATTGGGCATCAGGGATTCTTGGAAGTCTTTATTATGTGAGAGTGCCCAAATAACATCTGTTCCTACATTCCTGTTATACAGGGTTGCTTTGTAGTTATTGGGTCTTCAGGGACATCAGAAGCAAGAAACAAAGATATGCTGAATAAAATCTACTTTATGTAAAATCTTTTACCCATCTAGTTAGCGAATGTGGCCTGGTTTAGGATAAGACTGAATATCAGTAAAGAAAGGTGTGACTGGTTTTTGGTATTTAAAACCAGCTGTGTGTAAGGAATACAGAAAGAAGTTGTTTAGGAGAGTACCAATGCCTGGACACTCGGTGAAGCCAAAATGGAGCCAGCTTCTTCAAGACTTATTTCAATGTAGATAATTTCCCCCCAAATACCAATAATTTCCAGTATATCCTCTAGAGAAGGTCATATCATAGGTTCAAAGGAAATGTAATTAAAGCTAAAAAGCATAATAACGAATTGTTTGAGAACAAAGGAGGAAACAGGTATGGCAAGAAAGGCCATTCTCCTCAGAGATTAGAAGCAGCTAGTCGATTGTAAAACACCAGTTTACTGGGATTAAACCTGTTGTCTCTGCAAAATCCAAATTATTTATATCTCCATTCCTTACATACACTGGTTTAAGGGTGAATTATGGTAGCATAAGCAAGAGATTTGGTGTTTTGGTTGACTGAAAATTAATTTTCATCATTTCCCAGTATTATGCTTGCAATCTTCCCTTCTATTTCTGTTTCAAGGCTCTACTTTTGAACAGAAATTGTTAATGCTTTTGATTTAACACTAACTTTGCACCCATTGCTGATAAAGCACACCTTAATCTCATGAAATCTGAAAATCCAGCAACAGGTATTTTTTAAGTGTGCTGTTCTCAGAAAGTCCACCAGCTTATGTCTCTGTTCTCCATTCTGTTAAGAGATCTGATCACAACTTGGTTTTTACTACATGCGATGATACCTTGGGTTCAAAGCTAGATTTCTTTCTGTGATGTGTTAGCCAAGATAAAACTGATGAGAAAAGAAGCACAAAATTGGGTTTTCTCTGAGGAAAACAAGATGTATGACCTTGTGCTGCTATTAGAATTTCTTATAGCTTAACTTTAAAATGACAAGGAGGGATGACTTTGACATAATTTAAGAACGTGCACTGTCACAATGTATGGTCAGGAAACTGACAATCAGAAAATCAGTGGTTAAAAAAATTATTTTTCCATATGTTCCATTTCAGTGTAGTGATTTTCAGCATGCTCCACTTCTATTAACTAATGATTATACGGAAGCTTTTATCTTTCACTACTATTATCTCAGATGATTATGAAATGAAGATATACTTAAAAACAGAAAAAAAAGAGAGAACTGTTTAATTATTATTCATTCTTAAAGAACAGTGAATAAATATATATTAAATTAAAATTCACAGGCTTACGAATTCAGAGGATCTTTTTTCCTATTTTTTTTTTTTAATAACACACCTCTTTTTTCAATTAATGAAAGATTAAAACTTAATTATCATTCCAAAGTTAAAGTATTGTATCAGACCTCTTCATGTCTAAACTATAGTTTTGGATAGTCAGAATACCAAAGTGAACTCTTTGCATTTTCTGGATATATATTACCATTTATATTCTGGTCTCTCGAGTGTCACTGGAGAGTTTCGTTGCATTCCTATGCCTTAATTTTTCTGTTTGTAGAACAGCGATGACAGCACTGACCTCTTTAATTGTTTTACACCCCAAAATCCTCTAATTCATTAGGGTGAGCAGAGTCTGGCAAAACTTGCTGGCAGTTGTGAAAGTAGGGGGCTGTGATTTAAGAGTGACCTAGAAGAATGTGGAGGGGCTGACGTGGGTCAGTGAGAGCAGCTGTACTCAGGATTATGTAGATGCCTAAAACAGATGTCTATATGGGAGTAAATCACCAGCAGGAAAGCTAGGCAGCAATAAGGAGGCTAAGGAAGCAGGAACGAACTGAGTCTAGAGCTGCCACCAGCTCTGTCAGCCTGTGTGCCACCAGTTTGCTGGGCAACAGAGAGGCTGTGTGGGTCACGCAGGAGGGGCTGGAGGGGAGGCCAGCCCCCAGATCTGCGGTTCCCTGATGGGGAACACAGCCTCTTGACATCATCTTGTCCCTAGCCGTGGCTTCTCAAACTCTTCTCCTAACCTAATTTTCAGCACAGCATTAGATATAAAGACATCTAGAATCAAGTGGCCCTTGTCCCTCCTATAGGGTTGTGTTACAACCTGTTAAATAGTTATCTAAATATACTCGTTATCATCTTCAGCAGTGGCAGTCATATGTCAGTCTTCCACTGAAGGCTCTATATCCCAATAAATAAAATCTGCTGCTCAGTTAATAATTTGTAATCCTATTTTGCCAGTATGCTATTGAAAACAAATTAATGTTATTCATATTTGCTTTTATCAAACTGGGAATGATGTAACATGGGATTTATTGGTATTTCTTCCCTAACTACTATTCTGATTTTCTTTCTTACTTGCTTCCTCCAGAGGATGTCCCAATCCCTTGAGCAATGGCTACAAATTTCAGTAAAATTGTTGCTCTCTGTTTTCCACTGCCATTCTGTTAATTTTAATAAGCTGCTAATAAAATCTGTTCAGAAGAACTGTTTGGAATAATAATTTCTTCTGAACATCCCTAACTGCAAGTAAGGAAAGAAGGAAAGAAATGAAGCAGATTTTAAGTATTGTTTCTCTGCAGTCTGTCACCATCTTCACTATCCACAATATGTCATCAACCTCGTGAGATATGAAAAGATCACTTGTGCTTTGTGCATAATTAAAAAACACAAGGAATTTCCTGTAATTAAATAACTATAGCTTTCTCAAGAAATCAATTTCTGGAGCCCAAAAATCAGATATGCTCTTGGATGGAATTTTGTGATCATTTAGTATCAAATGAGGGTATAATAAGCCCAAGTCTTATATTATTATTTTTTTTTTTTGCAATAGCAATTTATTCTGTTAAGAAGTTGCAAAAACCCCTGTGAAATAAACAATGTGATATGTTACATTATTAAAATTATTATTTACAGCTTCTGAAAACAGCCTGTTTTTAAATTCATACCTCCTACTGAGTTATTTTCTATACATTCTATGCGACATTTTCCAAAGATGTTTTTCTTTTGCTCTTTGAAAGTAGTTTTTAAGACATTATTTCAAATTATTTGACAATTAGACTATGATTATAGAAAGCTATCAGACTGCTTTCCATATCCACTGATTTACTCAAAAATTCATTTGCTTTATATTTGTTTTCTGCATGCAATTCCATCAGTGTGTACAAATTTGTAGCATTCCCTCTTTCTGCATCTCTCTGACCCTCCATAAGTGTCTCTCTCTGTTTTATTGTTACAGGAAAAAATATCCTCTGCTGTCTTTTTCTTTATAAAAAAAAAAAAAAAAGTAATTTGAATCCTTCCACATTAGATAGAAAATATTCCAGCCCTTGATAGAGGTGCTCATACAGATAAAATCCAAACCAAGATCTGTGTGAACATTATTGGATTTATTGCTTTCTATCTATCTGATCTCCTTCCTTCCTTTTGATATAAAGGTATTTGATTGAGAACTATAATTGTAAATATTTTTTGATATTCTGATTATTTGAGGGTTTTTCAAAGTATTTCACACTTTGAAGTATTAAAAAAATTAATAAACTTCTAAAGATCTAATATTTAAATATTACATATTTATGCTATAGAATTCTATTATTTTCCAGTAAAATAGCATTTTATTAACCCTATGTTTACTGATCTAGTGGCTTTACTGTGATGTTCCTATGATTTTAGCTCATACCCTAGAAATGTAAAAATGGTAAGCAATGAAACCAGGTATTTATATCAGTCATTTGTGTCTGTAAGTCAAAATGCTGTACACGTATCTTTTAGCTTAGGAGATGTATGGTATCTCTTAGTAATTTTGGAATATGGCAACTGCCATGTTAGCTCAAATGCTGCAGCTAAATTACAAGCTAAAGGGACTAGAAAATTTAATTTTTTGATCTAAAATTTCTAAATTTCTGTATCTGTTTTACATTGTGCATAATCTGTCTAGTTCCTGATGTATGTAGTCCTGTTATGAATTATTTTTGGACACAAATTCTTTTAGATTTGACAGGTCAGATTATGCATTCAGTGAAATTTTTGCTTGATAGTCTATTATTATAATAGACTGTCATGAAGTAAAGGTAATGGTGGGTACCTTCTAAATGCAAAGTTATTTAACCTCATGATTTGCAATAATTTTCTTAACTTGTTCACCCTTGATTTCTATAAATAATCCTTGATGAAATTGTCGCTAAAGGACACGGAATGATTCACATGGACACATCTCAGTGGCATGACAGGGAAAAGAAGTAACTTTATTTTTTGACTCCAGTATTTATAGATTATCAACAATGACCAGGGATTGGATAATTAAGTTACCACCTTTCCAATCACACTGGTCATGCAAAATGTCCAAGAAAGGATGTTTCTTAGAAGGAATGTGTAAACAATTTATGTTTATAGCTACTTTTCTGGGAAACTAAAACTATGAAAACAAGATCAGAAGGTTTGGTTTTCAAGATGACAATGAAATGATAATCTCTTCCATCTATGTGCTCTTAGTTATAGAAACAATTCTTCAAATTTCCACTGTAGATAAAAATATACTGAAATTAATTGACCGCACTTGGCTAGATCTCTTCCAGTGTTAAAAGTGCATAGAAGTACTACCTCATGTCTCAGAAGAATGCAGGAACTATCTCTAATAAATACCATCATGCCTTTGGAGCAAAGACAGAGGGACTCCAAACCAGTTTACCTCACGTCCATTCCTTACCCTAACTCAAAGGAAAGATTCTCATGCTGTGCTTTTCAGAGTGGGCAGAAATGAGGTGAAGAGGAGCACCATTCCAAACTACAAATGTGTCCTTGAAACTTTCTGCTATGTGAAGGTGGCACTGGGGGCATGGAAGCTACTTTAGTTTGCATGGTGTTGCAGTGGTTGCATAATGACTCTTTCTCTTGTTCAAATGATCAAATGAAATAACACTCCTTCATTTCTTTCCTGCTATTTTTCCCATCACATACTACTGAGGCTAATAGAGGGGAGGATTTAGGCTTTAAAACTTACAGCTCAACCATTTCACCTTAACATTCATCAGAGTAAAGAAGTGTGCATGTTTCTCCTTGGAAAAAATGGTCACAGAAGGTATGCTATTCAGCAGCAAAATACACTTAAATAATTTTCATTGTATCATAGAAAGTTTTAGGCTGTAAAGGACCTTAAAGACCATCAACTTCCAACCCTCTGCCACGGGGATGGACACATTCCACTAGACTGGGTTGCTCAAAGTGCCATTCAATCTGGCCTTCAAGGCTTCCAGGGATGGAACATTCATAATTCTCTGGGCAACTTGTTCCAGCATCTTGCTCCCCATTTTAAGTATATGGAAACTAAGTGCATAGCAAAGCTCTGATTCAAGAGATTACTCCATGCTGTATGTTTCTACTTCTCTCTGCCATTCCTCAGAAACTGACTTCAAATATTTTCTTGGTTTTCATTAAATTGAAGTTGAAGGATGCAGAAAAATTCAGTCCATACTCGGTCTTAAAGTCAACACAAATCCCCTGTATTTGATGTGGCAGAACTTTAGCTATAGGCACAATTAATCTTTCTGAGCCCTTATTGTCTAAAGAGTTTGATTGATCTGAGAAGCCAATAAGAAACTTTGATGTTCCTTATGATCTTGGACACCAAAGACAAGATTTTGTTCACCTGCTTTAATATTACACCATGTAAGAGTGTTTTATTTAGTATTTTTTTTTAGCTGTTTTTCCAAAGCATTTTGAAAAGCAGGACAGTTTTTGGCTTGGACAACACTGTCTTCTTCTTAATAGAATAACACTGATATTTGGGAAAGACTTCTTACACAGGGTCTTTTTCTGATTTTATTCCTTTGTGACTCCAAGACAAGATTTGTGAGTAGGACCTTGAGATTTCAGGCTCTGGTTAGCCTTGGGTGGATGGGAATAATTTAAATACTGAAATATTCAAATAGACACAGTGGAGGTATGGATATATTTCACTGGCCAAGGAATGCATGCTATCAGAAATCTTCAAGACTTGCATTCTGAAAACTATCATTAAACACCAGAATATTCTTTGACAGGTTTCATAGCTTTCATGTTACATATTTATATTGTACAGCTAAGCCTCCTTTTTGCTCTCAGAACCAGTGGAAGGAATAAGAAATACACAGAAACAGAAATCCTCCCTGCCTGAATGGAGGGTCAAGCAAAACTATCCTTTTTTAAGCAAACAAGATGGGATGCTGACCATGTCATCAATTAAATTTCTCCTTCTATCTTTTCTTATATCTTCATAGAGATGGGGGTAAGACACCAGCATGACACCAAGAGAACCTTATTTCTGTATGCAGCTGTGATCAGGATGCTAATTTGTTAAAGTAACCAGGTATTTCTCAAGCCATTTAAATCCATAATCCAAATTTTGCAAAAACATATTCAATGGTAAACTTGTTTCCGCAAGGTATAAGAAACTGAAGGAAAATTATTAAGTGAACTGTAACTTATGCAAAAAGTGACAGTTCTTAATGCTCAGAGTAACTATAGTGAGAAACTGATTTAAGCCAAATTTTACAAGGCAATGATTCTTCAGAAGTAATAGTAAACATTTTTTTTCTATTAACGGTTTCTTTGGTGAGATTTCTAATAACAAAGCATAAGTACATATGCATGCTTTATGTTATGATCTGAATGCAGATTACCAACACATTTAATATATTTCAGGCACAAGACAACTGTAAATAGTTATAATATTGTTTATTTTTATTAATATGAATTACTTATCTAGTTAATATTTTATTGTTATTGCTGATTTTTAAAAAGTTAGTATGTTTTCAAACCTTGGAATATTGGTAGGCTTGGAAATCAGAGAATATTTTTCTTATCTCTAACCACCTAGATTGACAAAAAGAGATGTGTAGTACATGTCTCTTTCTGAGTTTGTTTGTTTGTTTCTGTTGCATGGAGCTAAAGTGCAAAATCAATGTAATTATAACTGTATTTTGACTAAAGGACTGTATTTTTCTAATAGGAAAAGTCACACTGCTCTGTTGAACATGTCAGCACAGGCTAGAAAAGAATAGATTTTTTAGCTAACTACAAAAGCAGGAGATATAGTCTGATGGGACTCTGCTCAGCAGGAACCTATGTGCAATAGGACTACTTAGAAGGAAGTTACATGAATTCTGAAGTTCAGAAGGAAAAAGAAAACACACCAGAGAACATATAGGTGAACCACTGTTTTTATCTAAGTAGATGCATTCGTATTTTAGTAATATGTGTTTCCAATATATTTAGTTAATTTTCTAATTGCCTGAGCTTTATGTGACTTGCTGCGTCATATTCCGGAACTAAAATTATAAATAAATTAAATGATGTTTTGACTGTAAACTGTTGAAAAGTAGGGAAACAGGTTTAAAAGTGAAGGTATTGACTCATCATAAAAACAAACAAAATAGGAGATCTTCACTGTTAAGGTACCACAGAATATGTGCACATTGAGCTGGAGAATAAAAAGACCTGGGCCAGCAATTAGACAAGACTGTAGATGATTGAGATTATAGTTAATGAATATCAAATTATAGGATTCCATCAGAGCCCAAACACTTCACTGTCATCATAGTTTTTATGGAATCTACGGGAACACAACAAACAATACCCCACCATGGTGTTTCAGAAAACCTTTGATTAAACACTGTTTTGCTTTTCAAGCAAGCTATATGTATTTTGTAACATTAAGCTGCATTAATTTATGTTGCAGAAAAATTACTTGACTGTCTGCTCTTTCTGCTACCAAAGCTTGTTTATCAAAACATCCCAAAAAACTCATATTGACTCAAATTCAAATTAAATTAAACATAACAGAAACTCAGTGGAAAAACATGTTAAAAAAAAGATGTAAACCTGTAAAATCTATATCATGCAACTGCCTTCCAGAGCATTTATCACTATCAAACCACAAGAAACTTTCATTACCTTTGGCTTACCAATTCAAATAACCTGAACAATGCTTCTTTTAGGGTCTTGAAAATTAATTTTGAATGAATCTTGGATGTAAAGTAACAAAACAAAAATAATGCACCACCAAAACTAAATTAAGTTCTCTGTAACTTGGGGGATCTAGGTGATTTTCATATCATAGTCTCAAAGGATGACTGCAGAATTGCTTCCTTTAGCCTTTTTAACTCTTCTTATTATGCCAATAATTTATAAAAAGCATACAGGAAGTAGAATTGTAGCTCTTCGATATATTGTTTGGTTAGGTCTTAAAAATGGTTATCATAGGGCTTGCCTGAATTCTAAGTATTGAAACAAAAATATTGCTTAAGTTAGCTTTGATATTTGATGTTAATAAATAGTTCTCTACAGTAGGGGCTGTGAATAGTTAAATTACTGAAATAGATAAGTTTTACTGAAACTGCTCTTCTGTAAGGAACAAGGATTTTTTTTAATTACCCACAGGATGGGTCCCAGATGCTTACTCTGTGTTTGCTCTGCATGCAGACCTGGTGTTTTCATCATTGGGATTCCAGAGAGAGCTGGAGTGCAGAGGAGATCCTCCCAGCAGATAAAGAAGTGCAGTGCAGTCTGAGAATTTTTCCTTCAAAATGGAAAGTCTACTTGCAGGGTAAAGAAAAGGTAAAGAAAAGCCCGCTAGACTTTCCTGCCTTGATTGAGAAAGAAAGAGAACATAAGGGGAAACAAGAAATTGTGCTTTCTTTTTTTTCTATTTACTTACTCATTTAAACAACATAACAAGTTAATGGCACCTGGGTTTGAGCCTGCCTTGGGTGCTCATCTCCTTGAAGAGACTTTCACCCAGTGCTTGTGGCTCCTGGCCTTAGCTGACTGCTGTAGCTCACACCTCTTCGGCCGCGTGGCTGTGCCCTGCCGGGTGTATTGCTAGTGGATATTAGCGCCAGTTAACTTCCACCCTAAAGGAATAGTTATAACTCTTCCTACTCAGCAAGTATTAACTAAGGACTTAGCAGCTGTGGAATCTTATGGAAATTTCCGACTTTGACACAAATATTACTTTATTTCATGCTCTGTAAATTATTCTAGTGAATAATCGCCTTTGAAGAAATCTCGCTGAATTGTAATCAAAATAATTTGCATCAGACACCTGAGATTTAATAGTCAAGCTTATCGAGTTTAAGAACAAAAATGAGCTGTGTAGCTAATATAAATAACCTAGTTTTTAAATTAAATATTCAAAATAAACTACCTCAGAGTTGTTAGATATCTAGTAAATTATCAGTATATTTTTGCGAAATAAATCTGTAATTCAAATAATTTAATAACTGAAGAATAATGCGTTCTGTTTGCAGATAATTTATGAACAGAAAAAAGAAATCAAATAAATCAAACACTATTTTTGCATTACCTGCTCATATTTATTAAGCATTTATTATAATATGCATTAAAGAACTGAACTGGGTTTCTTGAACTGTCTTGGGAAGGTTGTCTTCGTTATGACATGTTATTATTAAATACTCAGCTTGACATTGATATTCTTGATATTCTGTAAATATAAGTCATATTTTGAAACTACATGATAGGTATTTTTGAGGCAAACATGCAATAAAATAGGATAAGCAAAAAGCCTGTAATAAGCAGAATGTTAGTGAATTAACACTTTTTTATGGAATATGACATTTGGATTAAAGTTTTAAGTAGACAGTACTCATTTGAATTTCCTTTTATTATTGCATCAGGTTTCTGAAATTCTCATTGAAAATTAGCTGAGATTCATTAATAGCTCTTCTTCTACTACAATTTCCATAGATATTTGAAAATGCTAGTAGCTTAATGGGCCAGAAAAATTATACAAATCTATATACTATACAAAACTATACAAATCTGAATCTGTTATTTTGCAGTAATTTTCCCCATTAGCATCTTTTTTCTCAGGTTTCCATCTTCATGAATATAAGCTTGTGAAATCATATTCAAATTTCCTCCACAAAATTTTAAAGAAGAAAATGATAAGTTCAAATTAATTTCTTTTCAGACCAACAAATCTCTCCAAATCCAGGTTCTATGTCAGTGTATGTTTAGAAAAGTCTAAGATTTGTGAATTAAGATCATTGTCTTAACTTAATGTTGGTGAACTTTACATTTTTGAATTGTCTGTGGTTTTGAGTGTTATAACGATCATACTCATATACCATAGTATCTTATAATATTTCTTTTTGTTGTAACTCATCTCAGTAGATGGGTTTAGCATTCACATGTTTGTATTCAACTGCTACATTTAGTTCTCTCTGGTTCATAAGCAGACCTGGAAAACCTGGAAGAAGCCCTCCATCTTAGAAGTTGCACCTTATATTCTTTCACAAAGAGGGATTTCTTCTAAATGTCCTCTTGCATTTCCTGTGAGAGTTTCAGCTAGTTTAAAAGTCAGTGAATATGTGGCATTTGGTATGCATCAGGCAAATTGTGAAATCACATTTAGGAGCTAAGATACATTATATCCTAGCTAGTAATTTACAAAGAGCTTGACCAGTAAGTACAGTGAGCAAAATGTACAAGCATTACTACAGCTTTAATAACAATAGAAACACACTATTGTAATTTTATAAGTGACTTTGGAGACTGGCAGGGAAAGGTGCTTTTAAAGAAAAAAAAAAATAAATATCTGGAGAAGGAATACAAACATCCACATTAAAAAATCCCGAGGCAGAATTATGTATTGGCAGTTCTTAACAGTAGCATGTTGCTGCTTTAAGACTCATTAGAACAAAATCTTCTTGATGTTAAATTTCTCTTACAGAAGTGCCAGAAGCACTTTATTCTTAGACACCCTATGACTATTTAATCACAATTTCTATGAGAAAAGACTATTGTATATCATGATTCTAGCAATTAGGAAGTTTAAATGTATCTTTATATTAAACAGACGCTTTGCACACTTTCCAACCTGTAGTCATCTTGAGAGAAATGTCATAATTAATTGCTCTGTTGACTGTTTTGAGGGGGGAAAAAAGGAGAATCTCAGTGTTGATGAAACTGTAAATAGTCAAACTTTTCTCAGGAAAAAGAGACAACTAAGGCATTTCTTGTGTAAACTGCTAAATATATCTCAATAGGCTAGTCTAACGAAGTCCTTGAATAGCTAAGCATCTTGACAAAATGATAAATAGTCCCTTTTATCAAGGGGAAAATGTTGTAAATAAGTTTTTCTAATGCTTTTATTTTATGAGATTAAATTAATTTTTCATTGTTTTATTTTACCACATTACCTTTAACTAGGACACTGAGTATTCATTGTAGTTTATATAATGTGCTTTTCTTTTGAAAGAAGCTGCCTTCCCATAGTAAAATGTGATCCCTTTGACCATTTTTCTCCTACCTCATGCCATTGATAAGCAGAGTAATTCAGCTAAAACCAATGGACTTGCTCAAGATTTACAGTAATGTAAATGGGAATGGATTTGGTGCTCTCAGTCAGCCACATGTTCCCCCTTTCCTCTGAAATAGCAGCCATGCAGTTGTCAAACAGTTATTAGTTCACTAAGTGTTTCAGAAAAAAAAAAAAAAGGAACGAATATCCTTCTAATTTACTACTTTCACATGATACATTTGTCACTGCAGGCCACCAAGACAGTGAGCTGAAGAATTTCACTGTGCCTGTGTGAACTAAGTAATTATTATCTTCAGGCTTGACTTGCTGTCTCATAATTTTGGTTGTGCCTGGTGTCATTTTCTCATAAGACTATCTACATATAAACAGAGGGATGTGTGATGGAGAACCATGAGATTTGAATATGAATTATCTCTTTGTTGTGTATTGTATCTTATGCATAAATTCATGGCTTTACCGTTTGCAAGTTATCAGAAGATAAAAACATTTCATGGCTGAAAATTGTTCTCGTTATTCCATTCCTTAAATTATTTTCCTCCATTGTGGCTTTTAATTCACTACGTTTTGTTGTTAATTTATTTCTAAATGGACTTTTTATTGAATATGCTATTTCAGGATTTAATAGAGGATGCCCCTTGCCTGGTATTAAGTTCCTGTGTATGTGGATAATGGTGGCCAACCCACTGTAAGCTAAAAGAGTGTTTTTTCCAGTGCACACATGACATTTTAATTCTGGGACTCTACTGATGTTTTTGCGGCCTTTTTGAAACCATACCTGTGTGAGAGTCCTTGTTTGGATTTCCTGTATCCTGACCTACCTGAAAATCAAAGCTGCTACAAATGGGTCAGTTTGTAAGGTTCAATGCACCAAACCAGACAAGGAGTGTGTGCTCACCACAGAGGTTTTTGTCTGTGATAACTCATAGAGCTGTCATGTACAATAGATATTAGGTCTGACCTCTTGGCTAAGATCAAGTGAAATCACTTTAATATCTGATACATTATCTCCCATGTGACTTGTAAGGAAATGGACTCAGTAATCCGACAGGTCATTTCCTTTGCCAGTATACCTCCCTAGGTATACTAAGAACAGATACAGAGGGAAGTTTGTGGAAGTGGACACTAAGTGTTCTCTACTGTACTGAGAAATAACCTCATGTTGGCTTGGTAAATGACACAGGTTATAGAGAGAAAATCACTTTTTGGATCTCTCAAGAAGAGCAGCAGGTTGACAAAATTAGTGGTAGGTTCATGGCTGAAGAATTTATGTCTTCAGTTTTAGCCTGTAAATCAAGATCTTTATAAAAAGATGTAGAAATGACATGTAGAGACTGTAGACTGGATTTTGTTCAGTAAGGTGAATATCCCTGCCTGTGTCCCTCTTGCAAAATCTGTTCTACTACATCAGACTTCACAAAGTTTTAGTGCAGACAAGACTCTTACTTCTTCCCTTCATCTGAGTCAGTGGCACTCGAGATAAATAGTAGATGTAAACACAAATTTGTCCACTTAAATTCACAAATCTATAAAGATGGAACTGGCCATTTTTTGCCATCTGGATAGTTAAAAGAAAAAAAGAGATTGAGCAAATATGCATATACATAAGCCACTACAGTTCTTGTGGACTTAGCAAGGAGTGATTTAGAAGCAAACAAAACTAGCAAAAAGGATAAACTGAAGAGGAAAACAGGAGGTCAGGTATATTCCTTTGCTTAGCATCTCACGCAGGGTTGTCTACTAGTTTTTCTCCATTAGGACTCAAAGGATGTAATTTAATCATCTAATAAGTTGGATGTGGCTCATACCAGCATCTTTCCCTGATCACTTACTGCTGTTTACTCTTTCACACAAGTAATTTTGTCACAGATCAATTATTCCCTTCTAGATAGAGTTAAGATGTTCAAGTCAGAAACTTTTTACCTTATTCCCTCTTTGCTTTACTCCATCTACCTATGGAGGCCTCTAACATTTGAAGAGTCACAGAATCAATAGGGTGGCTTGGTTAGAAGGGAGCTTAAAGATTGTCTAGTCCCAAACAGGGGGTGTTTTGTGGTACCTGTTGTAAATGTGCCTGAGGTTGTGTCCTAAATGCCCATTGTAATTGGATCATTCTTCTGCAGGACACTCATTATTGAAGGCTCCTGTTGGGGTGACATGAACCTGCAGAAGCTGGGAAGGGTCAGTGACATCAGGCTCCACTCACCTCTGAGCAATTAACATCTTTAGCCTGGTGCCAAAAAAGCAAAAAAATTGACAATGTCTGCCCAAATGGTACTCGGTTTAGATAGGGACATAGTGTGAAATAATGCTCTTGGAAGGCCAATCATTGCATAATTCTTATGTCATGATTTTTTAAAGTATTCCAAATGAAATCTCCAGCAGCCAACTGGCTAGTTGGATGTTTGCATGTTATTTACCCTTAAAACAACACCAATATAAGTTAATGCAGTCAGAAATATTTTTTGTTCCAAAAAGCACCATGCACTTTTTATAAACTTCAGCCATTGTTGATATGTTTTTCCTTGGCATCTGTGTAGTAGCTGGAGACCACAATCCTGTGACTTTTTCCACTGGCACTCTTTCATAAACAAGACTTATACCAGCTAATGTTTTTCTTTAATAATTTGTGGTCAGGCACAGTGCCTGTCACATCTGTGATCCAGCTAAGCATGGAAGCAATTAAATGTGATTGTCTCCATTTTCAGAATGGGTGTGTGGCTATACCTGGAGCTTCAGCAGTTGCAGCGCAGGGTTCAGGGTTCTTTTGTTGTTAATCACTGCATGGACAGTCTGATATGTATTTCCTTCTTGAGAAGAAAAAACCTCAGACCTGAAGGTACTCATGGTGGTGTGTGTACCAGGAACAGAGAGTATTGGCTTTTGGATAATCTTTTTCAGACTTGTCAGCTTTCTGTTTAATTTAACAATGCCACCTTCCAAACAAAGCTAAGCTCCATTCCTTAGCAAAATCTATTTACTACACAGGTGAGGCTTTTTACTTTTCTGTGTTTCTAGCCAGTGTAAGAAAGATGTTTGCACACAACTGTAGTACAATAGATGCAGAGACCTACTATATTACAAGGAGTCCCTCAGCTCAAAGATGACTTCCTTGTCTTCTCAATTGGTTTTCCTCAGAGGAAAGGAGAAGCTTTTTATGAAGTTCACAGGAACAAACTCACTTTCAAACTAGTGAGGACTGCAGCAGCTCCTTCTATAGAGTATATAACATGTGAGAAGCCTTGCATTTCATTTCATACAACAGTAGAATTTTTGGGGTTGAAAGAGACCATAGGGATCATCTGGTTCCAAGCCCTTCCTCACCATGGGCAGGGATGCTGTCCACTATACCAGGCTGTTCAGAGCTCCATCCAGCCTGGCTGTCTCTTTTTAAATGAGAAAAAAATGTCTGGTTTCACTTTTACAAAACATTGACATTTTCTTAGAAGAAAACACAGGGATTTTTTCCATAAAGCCAAAAAAAGAAAGAAACATATCAGTATGTCTCTAATGATGTTGGAAAACAAGATGTTGGAAAAAAAAGACACTGGTAAAAATGTATTCTGTGACATTCCAATTTCCATATCATATTCAGTCCTTGAAAAGGTACTCTCTTTTTGTAAAATGCTTACTGAAAATTTTCCTGGCAAAATAATGTCAATTAGATCACAAACAGCATTGATGCTTGAAAACTAAAAACCAGTGGTGAAAACGTGAACGCCCTGAAGGCCCCACGGTGTTTACTATTAATTCCAATATATTTTTTTCACCCAAATATAAGGGGGCTTTTCCTCTCCAAAAAAACAAATTAACTTCTGAAATTAACTGGAAATAGTTTTTAAATAAGCATTTCTGAAAAGCTATTTTCTTTCTCATGCTACAGGTACTGTTTCTGTAGCAATTTATTTTTGGGAGAAGAAATACTTTACTGAGTTCTCTGCACTCTCGTGGCAGGTGCTGATTTTCCCATAGGTGCTGATTTTCCCACTTGAGTAAAATTAATACTTAACTTTTTTTCTTGCATACACAATCTTATTAGATACTGCAATTGTGAAAAAAAAGAAAAGGTGTCACCACATGGTTTCTTGTGGCAGAAGTCAGAAATATGGTAGAATGCAATAAAATATCCTTATGAGAGCACTGTAGTATTTTCTACAGGGAAGGAAAACCAGGGAAATATGTGTGTTTTGCTGAGAAGCTGTGTTCTATGTGTTGTCTTCTATGCTTACATTAAAATCAAAAAATATTCACAAAAATATGTTAATGCTGTCTAGCCATTTTGCACTCACTAAAAGCCCATTTATTGACCAAACTCCAACAGCTAAACAACTAGTTTATTGACTCTAAAAAGTCTTTGTTCAGTTTAATCCATGCTGTATGTCCTGGATGAGCCTGTATTTACTAGCTGTAAAAATAAACAGAGAATACAAGGAAATAATAATAATTACACAAACCCCATAGTCTAGAGCCAATGATAATACAGTAATAATAATACAGCATGTGAACAAAGGATTCTTACATTACAGCTCTCATTGTGGTCCTTTATTTTATTAAACATATTTTAAAGAGAGAATAACTCATCAGTAGCAGAATATTTTCAGTTTACATTTTCCAGTCTTAGGAAAACTGCAAGACAGGCTTGTCCCACTTGTCTGTAACAGCAGTGGGATGTAATGCAAAGGTTAGGCTTTGGAAGATAGTGGACCAAGCTGGTAATACTGCTTGCAATCACATTACAGCAAACTAGAAAAAAGTCACAAAGTTGGGAAAGACGCATGTTGATTTGGGTTTTTTAGGCATTTTTTTCCAGAGAAATCTGGATCAAGCCCTGGCTAAAAGATGTTGTGGAGAGTTACTGTTTTAAGATGGATTACTATTCATTACCTACAAATTGGCTGCCAAAAATATGACCAAACAGTAAGATGCAGATGCTTGGTTATGGCCAGAAATTCTTTGGAAAATTTATAAAAAAATACAAAAAGTCAGAATGTACAATTATGTAATTAAATAATTTTTATGTTTCTTCTGAAATTATAGCCAGCATACAGGCTATGTCAGGATGTGGCTCCTATTCACAACACCCACCCTCCGATAACATCACAACTGTTTTCAGCTCTCTGAGCTAATTGGAAACATCAAATCTGCTTTGCTAGAATTTAGTCATGCTTCATTTGAAAGTTAAAAGCAGCTCCTGGGAGGAGGGAGATTTTTATTCAAACCCCTTTTTCTAAGCAGTGTGGTTAGAGCTGGAATATTTAAATACATGTTTCTAAGCTTTGTTTAGGCCTCTCTATCTTTTTATTTTAAGGGGAAGAAACATCATGCAGCACTAATAAGAATTAGACTGGTTTTTTATCCAAATACTGTGTTGACATCGGGCAGCATCAAAAAAATGCATTATCATTATGTCAATTGTTTTCATCTGCAGAATATATGGAGATGAGATCAGTGTCTTCAAGTCTCTTTCCAGAAGTAGAATCTGTTGGCTTAATATTGAGGATTTTAATAGTAGCTTCTTGACAAAACCTATATTCAGTCCAGTAAACCTGCATATTCATGGAGTATACAGATGCATTTTTGTAAGGCTATTCTGGTCACAATAATTATGTTCTGCCATAGAGTCCTAGGTTTGGATTCTATGGAGCTGATAGTGAGTTAGTACTTGCAAATTCTTTGCCAATGTGAGCTGAGAGTCTCAGCTGAGGTGGGACACATATTTTTGGTGTCTTGGGCACATCTACGTGGTGACACTCTAGCTGGTGAGAAGATGTTTTATAATCCCGAAAAAATCATAGGCATCTATTTATTTTAAAACAGAATTTTCATTTTCTGATTCCTTAAGCCTTTCTTTGCAGAAGCTTCTTTACAAATAATCTACTGCAATGAGACTGGGAAGAAAGAGAGCAGAAAAGCTGGGTAATATTATCAGAAATAAATATAGAACTTTTAAGGTCCTTGTTTAATTATATTTTTTCATTAACAGCAAACCAGTAATTTTCAACTTCCTTTTCAACAATGGTCTTTTGAAAAACGACTCGAAACTCCTGATATATTCCAGGTGTAATTAATGCTGAACTTATCTCCCTTTTCTCAGCATGCTGTGCAGCATTCACATGGCTGATAATCTGCAGTCAGTAGTGAAGGCAATCAGAGTGCTTTATTCTCTCTCCTGGTTAGATACCCTTGAGTGTCAGTAATCTCAGTGGGTTTAGGTATCAATTTCTTTTCCTGGTGCTCAGGAACATCAAGAGGTACAGGCACAAGAATAAAAATATAAGGCACAGGCATCACTGCCTTGGGACACAGCCAAACCAGAAACAAGCTGTGGTGGCTTCAGGAAAATAATTTCCTTGTGGTCAGGTTAGTCTTTTATTCTTCAATAGAACTGATATTTGCATGCCAGGGACAGACATGAGAGAAGTAATGTTTACTATTCATATAAAAGGATTCTTCTGCTATGGTAAGACTGATTGATAGGAGGAAAAGCTGGAAAGACGCACCTCCACACCAGAGACTTCTGAAGATATGATCTCCAATCTCATCAAAACTAGTCATCTAGTAGCTCATAGGATACTTGGTCCTGAACTGGTAAAAATAACAAAAGAAAAATATGTCCTAGGCATTCTGCTGTGATTAGGCAAGAATTTTATGTCATTAAAAAAGACTTGTTGGAAGTGTATGTGAAGCTGTAGTAAACAAAATTCATAAAAGGTCTTAGAAGTGTCCAGGGATAGTGTATAAGAAAAGCCTTTCTAAAATGTCACAGTCAGTAGAAAATATGAATTTCATTTCCTAAAATGCTCTTTTAAGAGTCTTCAGCACTGACTAAACCCCGCATTGTTACAGCAGCAGAGTCACAGTCAATGCACCTGTGAACTTAATTTTCCTCTGGCTTTTATGCTGTGTAGTTTCTAACAGCTATTGATTGCTTTCTTCCACCTCTTTTGACAATGACACCGTAAAGTGGCGTGGAGCATAAACATTTCTAAAGGAGCAATGTAATTGTTTGAGGCAATAATATAAAGTATGGTTTTTGTTCAACCTTGTAAAACTCTTTAAAGAGTCACAAATTATTTGGTAAGTCCTGAAAAGTATGATGTATGTTCGCCTTAATCTTTTTAACTCCAACTCCTACTCCTGTACTTCAGCAACACACATATTACATTATGCATCAGGGTAGATAATGACTCACTTAAGTAGTTTCAGAAAGAAATACACTTTTGTGGATCTCATTAAGGGGCTCTCAATTTCTTCCACAAGATCTTCACCTCCTGCTGAAAGCGGGACTGAAAATCACTGGCTTCCAACCAACGCTTGCAAAAACAGTCAAAACAAACAGAGAGTTCCAGCCTAAAATTCTTCAGTAGTGCCTACAATCTGTTAGATATTATTCTGATTCTCAGACAACTCCAGGAGAATTAGCTCTTAAATTTGAGATTAATACCATTTGGAAAGTTACTTTTCCCTGCATAAAAAATTGCATAGCTAAAGGGAAAGGCAGAAATATTTTAAAAGTTCTGTTTAAAAGTATATATTTCAATTACTTACCTTGTTTCTTAGTTTGTATACTTTAAATGAATGGCTGAAATTCTCTCTGTTGTTCTGGGTTACTGGACAGAGGACTTTTGCTCCTGAAAACCTTTCCATTTTCCAAATCCTGTCTGAGATACAGTAGTAGAGTCACGGTAAAATAGTCTGCACTTTCTTACATCAAAGTAATTAAAATAATGTCACTGCACAGATGAGAATCCAATATCCATTTAGGGCAGAGAGGAAAAGGGATCCTGTCTCTTCTGCCTTGTGATGGAGTGCTGTCACACAGGAGGTCTGAGATCTGGATACTACTACCTTTGCAGGGAGCCTTTCTGTGGTTCAGAAACTGACAAGGAAGTGTAACTTAACCACTAAATTTTTATAACTTACTTTTAATTTGTGATGCTATCATCAACTGTGAACTTTTTAATCCAGATGTGGAGATTATTTTTAAAAAGCAAAAATAAAAAAAAACAAACCTCTCTGATAGGATTGGCTGTAATTATATCCTTAATATGTTTTATGCCCCTGGTTTGGAACTGGTGTTCTCTCACACATGGAAACAGGCATGTTCAATAATATAGACTGATACATGGAGCTGTTTGTATTTTTGGTATTATGGGGATTTGGTAGCTCTCTTCCCAGCAGGAAGAAGTATCCTGCACACTCTGCAATCAAAACCATTCTTGTTCCTCCTGAGAAGGCAGCTGATCAAATTCTCTGTTCTCAAGGAAATGTAATACTTTCTCTCTTGTCAGGCTGTGTGGTGGACATCTCAGTTTCGAATATTTTTTCATCCAAATTGGTTGTGCAAAATAGTTCCTTCCTGCCGAGCTACTGAGAGAACTTTTCTACCCCTATCACTCTACAGGAGCTGCAGTGAAGCAGCTGTGGGGTTTTAATGCTGAGGGGGAAGGATTTGGATCCAAATGTGATATGAAGAGGAGCTGCAAGCATCCTCACATAGAGTGTGGCCTTGTAGCAGTGTCACTTTACCTTTTCTGATTCCTACAGCCTCAGCACACTTGAAATAGACTAGCATGTTCATAACAGTGTGAATAAAGGAAGCATTAGTGGTCCACTTATAATACTTCTCTGTGTATATCAGAGTATGAAATTCTATTAAAACTGCTGAATATGCCAAAAAGCAATTTTTTAATGGCAAATAGGTATTTTAATATTTCTCTCATTCAGCTCAAGGGCTCTTATTTTAAAAGCTTTATGTAAATCCTGCATGTTTCCAAAAATCACTTTGGCTTCAACAAAACTGCATATTTTTCTGATGCTTCTTTTTCAGTGGAATTACTCTGAAAAAATCTAGAATGAAGCAGGAGACTCTTCACTTTTATGTTATGACAATCATCTGCAAAGAAGGAATCACACACAACTCCTTTAATATCCCCTTGCTCAAAATTTCCTGATAGAAGGAAATATATCAACAAAGAGATTGTGTAAGCAAAATTATATAATTTTACCCAATATTATCATGATTCCTATCTTGTTAAGAAAGTATATTTACAAATGGCCTTGCTTTCTTGTAGAGGACTACCCAGCAAAGTACAGGTGTAACTTCAGTGTGCATGTGCAAACTTAACCTCTGCCATCAGTAGCAATAACAAAAAGTCTGGGTGAGTAGTTTGTGTTAATGTGAACTCACGCTCTTCAGAGACTTACAATATCTTGCCTCATGTGCTTACAGCTTGAACTCACAGGCAATGACATCTACACCAAGCCCATTAGCTTTTAGTCCCCTGAAGCTTCATGAACCTCCAGAGAGTGAAATATGATATTTGGTGTATTCCTATGTGGTGCCTCACATTCCATAGGCCTGATCAGCCACTTTCAAGGATGTGGGAATAATAAGAAAAAAAAGCAAAAGATTTTGAGCCATTCTTGGATGACATATCTGAGTGACTTGGAGGATTAAAATCAGGTCATTTTGTCTGCCAGGTTAGCTTCCTAGCCACTTTACTTTCCAATATCTTCATTCAGCAGCTTAAAGTTTTTCTTCATTCAATGTGTTTTTCCAGACAACTGCATTCATTTCATTCTTTTCTACTTGAAAAGGTAGAAGACCATGAAGAGGAATTTGGATGTTATCAGCATTCCAGGAAAAGGATTGGACAATTTATTTGATTATAAAGTGTTTGATCAGATGAATATTTTTATTAATAATTTTATTTTTTATTTTAAACAACATGTTTATTTTTGATTATTCAGTAGATGCTTCATGAAATAATTTTTCAAATTATGTATTTTCTGAAAACTACTAATGACCGTTAATTCATCCCTTACATGTGTGAATAGATGCAAAAAATTTGGAAAGGATTATTTGAGAATTTTTTTATAAATACCTGCTCAAATTCTTAGTTGTGTATTCTGGAGGGTTCATGTGCCACCTTGAATATCACTATTCTAAAAATAAAAAAAATAGTTTCTAAAAAAATCATTTAAATGTATAAAAGGGAATCAAAGAAATTTGAAAGAAAAGTTGCAGGCTATTTTTTTTTCCTAAAAATATCAATATCTTGAAATATATCATGTCAAAGCTACTATAAATACACATGCACTTCTGAAAATCAGTACTTTCAAATGGGACGTAAATCAACCCACAATAAATGTTTGTCAGCATCCACATTCAAGAAACTATGTCTTTGCCTTTAATGATAGTATAGTAAAGAAAACTTGTCCAGGTGTTCTCACAATGAAGCCCATGAACGTTTGACTAATGTTTTTGATATCAGCACAGTTGCACATACTTTGCTTTGGTGTAATTGAGGGCAATTTTCTTCCTGATGTAATTAATTACTACTGATTTTGTTTCATTTCCTCAAAAAAAATGCAGCAAAAGAGATAAAAGTGTAAGTCCCCTATCCAAGACTCTTATGGATTTGAAATATATTTGTCTTATTAAATATTTATTTTTTTAAAACTTAAAAGTTCCTCTGATCTTTTTGGATGATTCCTAAAATATTTACATCTGCTTTTTGGCTGTGGAAGTGTGGAAGTTCAAAAAGTCGAGGCAGTAAAATCTGCAGATGACATTTACACCTACTAATTCTAGATAACCCAGAAGAACAGAGACAGCAGTCTGGGATCATGTCTGACTCCAGAGATTTTATCTGATAAAAATATGGAAATTTTGTTGCTTTTGATTTGTGTGTCTGTATCCCTTTTCTTTATTTTAGTTCAGTTTAGAATCTTTCTAAGTCTTCAGCCTTTAATTATAATGTGTTAGAATCACAGTGACTCTTGCCTGCATAAAAATAAACCTATAGCTTTAAAATCTGAACTTCATATTATATACATAATTACCTCACATTCCTCTACTTAAAGCAGTTTTCTTTTCCAAATGGTCTATTGCTGAATATTTGCCAGATTACTGTTTTCAGAAACTGAAATCTTTCATATCTTCAACTAGTAAATGTATATGGCTAATCTAGACGTAAATCTTAGGACCATGTATGAATTTGATCTTGAAAAGATAAGAGTATGAATATCTGAAATCCTGAATTCTGACTACAATTTTTCAAATGTCTACAGTAATCTTCATGCACTACATGATCTGTTTGCTGCACATTATGTAAAGATCCATTTAAAAGAATTCTGTAGACGCTTATAGTTTTGATAAATTTGTGCAGGTTTGAATAGCAACAGTTTTAGGGAGCCCCACAATCCTTAGCCATGTGGTTAATCATTGTTGAGGTTAGCATCAAAGTTTTTGCTTAATCTGAAGCACATTTAACTTAATATGATTTTTTAAAATTTGTTGAAAAGCTTTTAGCATCGTAAGTTTCCTGTGCTGGAGATAAGGCTTTCATCATTTGAATGTCTGTAAATACATAAACTTTACTCATACTGACATCATGAAAACCACTTAAACAATGCTACTTAATTAGGAATCACAGAATCACAGAAACACAGAATCACTAGGTTGGAAGAGACCTTCAAGATCATCGCGTCCAACAGATGCCCTAACACCTCAACTAAACCATGGCACCAAGTGCCACATCCAGTCTTTTTTTAAACACATCCAGGGATGGTGACTCCACCACCTCCCCAGGCAGACTGTTCCAGTATTTTATTACTCTTTCAGTGAAGAACCTTTTTTAACATCCAACCTATATTTCCCTTGGCACAGCTTGAGACTGTGTCCTCTTGTTCTGTCAGTTGCTGCCTGGAGAAAGAGACCAACCCCCACCTGAATACAGCCACCTTTCAGGGAGTTGTAGAGAGTGATAAGGTCACCTCTGAGTCTCCTTTTCTCCAGGCTAAACAACCCCAGCTCCCTCAGCCGTTCCTCACAGGGCTTGTGTTCCAAACCCCTCACCAGCCTCGTTGTCTTCTCTGGACGTGCTCAAGCGTCTCAAGGTCCTTCCCGAACTGAGGGCCCAGAACTGGACACAGCACTCCAGGTGTGGCCTCACCAGTGCCAAGCACAGGGGAAGAATGACCTCACTGCTCCTGCTGGCCACACTATTCCTGATACAGGCCAGGATGTCGGCTGTCACCAGTACTCCCAGGTCCCTTTCTGCCTGGGCCCTGTCCAGCCACACCATCCCCAGCCTGTGACATTGCAGGGGGTTATTGTGGCCAAAATGCAGGACTCAGCATTTGGCCTTATTAAATTTCATCCTATTGGACTTTTCCCATCCATCCAACCATTCCAGGTCTCTCTGCAGAGCCCTCCTACCTTCCAACAGATCGACACATGCTCCCAGCTTAGTGTCATCTGCAGATTTACTAATGAAGGACTCAATACCCTCATTCATGTCATCAATAAAAATATTGAACAGAACTGGCCCCAGCACAGACCCCAGAGGGACACCACTGATCACTGGCCCCCAGCTGGATGCAGCACCATTCACCACCACTCTCTGGGCCTGGCCATCCAGCCAGTTCTGAACCCAAACAAGAGTGTTCCTGTCCAAGCCATGGGCTGCCAGCTTTGCCAGGAGTGTGCTGTGGGAGACAGTGCCAAAGGCCTTACTCAAGTCCAAACAGACACATCCACAACCTTTCCCACATCCACCAGGCAGGGCACTTGGTCACAAAAGGAGACCAGGTTGGTCAAACATGACCTCCCCTCTTAAACCCATGTTGGCTGGGTCTGATGCCCTGGCCGTCCTGTAAGTGCTGCGTGATGACACTCCGTATAAACTGTTCTATTACATCCAGGTAATGTTCCATTACCTTACCAGGTAAGGTAATGAAGTCAGGCTGACTGGCCTATAATGGACTTAGATTCGTACTACTCAAACAACTAACTCCTGTTTCAATTATATTATATTTTGAATATTTATAGTTAGCATATATATAGTTATATAGTTACAGTTTATATAGTTATATGATATAGATATATATTTATATGGTTAGTATAAGGAAAAACCCTCATTTTTCTGAATACCTCATGTATTAATAATAACTTTAATAATTGTTCAGGAACCCTCAAGTAATACTAGAGGTGCAAGATCATTTAATGGATGGATTTTGGTCCTAATTTTACTGGATAATTTTATCTGAGGAATTCCATAATGCTTACAAAGAAAATTCTTTCACAGCCTTAGCTCCATCTCAGCATTTTATAGAATCAGTCTTACAATTTGAATGTGGTGGGGTTTTTTTTGTTATCTCTGATTTCTAGAACCATCCCTTAATATCTACCTTAATTTCCAGTTTGAAGTTAAATTTAAAAAAAAAGTGTTATGGGAAGTATGGCATCAGAAGTAACTTTAAAGGAGTTAAACAATTGGCTACTATGTTTGCATATACATACTTAGAACAATGTACTAAATCAGGAACAAATAATTTTATTAAGGTTAATTATATGGTATTTTTCTTTAACTGTTGAAACAAAATAACAAGGAAGTAAAACATGAGAAATACTCTATGACAATAATTTATTTTTTCCAGATCCTTGTATAATATAAAGTCACTCTTGGTGTAGTATATATATAATATATAGACAGAGTGGATGAAGAAGAAGAAGGCTGTCAAAATGGGACAATAATTACGATGAGCAGCTATTCTACTTGGTGGAAATTAGGAGGAATCATTCTAGATGATATAGAATCATGAAATATGAAACACCACCTGCTGAATTACATTCTATGCTTAAATCAATATGGGAATCACATGGAATGGTTAAAGGCCTTGGTGAATTACAACTGATCGGCCAAGCTAAAAACAAAACCTTCTGAAGCATAATCACAGCGAAGGAAATTTCAAAAAATGTCAAAGAGATGAATAAGTGCTCTGCTTCAGGGCCAGATGATTCAGATTTCTTTGAGGTACCTTAGCAAAATGGACCCCAAATATTTCCAGACCGTGGAAGTTTTCAGTCTATGGCTGGCTATGAGGAACAATACAGAACATGGTGAAGGAATTCCATACTGCTTTAATTGCAAAATCAGTCAAACTAGAATGCAAAAGAGACATCAACAACTAATGACCTGTCACCATCATCTCAATCATTAAAGGACTATTTTCCAGAGTAAAACAAGGCTGAGAAAGCAGCCTAGCCCCTGGTACCCTGGGCACTCTTCTGTTACATCATCTTAGTTAATAATGACATTTCATGGGACTAGAAATGGATTCTGTGAATATAGGGCCACAGCAATCCAGCTAAATCCATGGATGGATAGTAGGTAGAGATGACAAAGGAAATACATTATGATGTGTAATATATCAACAATTCAGGATAAAATTCCACCACGTTTGACCAAGGTGGGAGGGCCATGTATGCATAAACTGGAAAAGGAACACATAAATTATATACCTTTGATAAAGAGACACTCTATATTTTGATTACTTTCCTATATATTTGATAAATAACACATCACAGCCTCCCAACTTAGAAATGTCTTTCTTGTTTGGATGAAAGGCTATGCATTTGTATGTGGATGAGAGGACAGAAATGTGCAGTGTCCTCTGGGCTCATTCTGACTTGCTGAGGACCTAAACAGGAGTAGGTGAAGTGGCTGAGGAAACTGAGGTCTGTTTTTTCTTTTGCCAGTCACTGACCTCATTCAAGATTAATGAAGAAGTTGGTCACTGCCAGGATCTTTTCCCCTTTGCCTGAAAAATAGGTTTCCAAGTACACCTATCCTTGCACTGATGAAATGAAGTGGAAAAAGTAAAATTGGATAAAATTTCCCATCCAGACTACATTTTTAATGTGCAAGCATATAGAGAAAACAATTACCAAGTATCACAGGTTGCGATGATCAAACGCTTTGAGGGGCATATATATTATTAAGGGCTTCTATAAATCTAGGGACAAGTCTCCTGTGTTCTGTTTGTCCTTTTAAATGCAGAGAAATGACTTCCAGGAGAACATAGTTTTGAGTAAATACATTTAATTCCCTATCTGCATTTTATGAAGTCACTTAACACTCCAAGAGGTTGACTGAAAGCCTTGAGAATCAAAAGTCAGTCACCGTTCTCGAATGTTACAGTTTGCAAATCTGGGCTCTGTTCCGTGTACATGTCCATTCTCCATGTGCTCCTTCTTAGTTCAGTTATGGTATTTAGTTGTCCCAGACACTGCTTTCTTGAATGAATATAGAGTTATCCTTAGAATATCATTGAATAACATTTTGAAAGCTCTGGGAGCAGGAAAGCAAAACCTTTGTGCTCTCACTTTTCAGGAGAGTGCCCTGATCTCTGTGGGGCAGCATCACCTTGCATCTTCTCTAGTGGAACTCATATTTCTTTCCATCAACACTTTTTCTGACCTTCTAAGAGAAGATATCCCTTGGTGAAGGAGGTGCTCTCATTAAGAGAGTTCAGTGCAGGTTCACATCTAAATAGGACCTAAGATCTATCCTGGACTACCTGTGTCTCATTCAATAGAATTAGCACAAAATTACACCTTGCAAAGTGTGTCAATGGTATATTTCTAGATTGAAAAAATGTTTCTTATAAGGGTTTTAGACACATCTAAATTATTCTGTCCAGGAAATCCAGGGGTTTTTTCATCCTAAGAGTCCACTGATTTAATATATGATAAGGCTAGGCAGTCCTAAAAATCCGTGATAGATTTTGTCTGGAATTTCAAGTGTATTTTTGCTTCCCAAGGTGTAATTTGTCCATAATGACTTGAGCAGCTGTATCAGTCAGCTGTTGCTAGTATATTTCTGATGTACAGAAGGAATAGGGACAGCAACACCATCCCACTCTCCTTCAGCAGTTCAGTGCCCATCAGTTTCTCTGTGAACTTCCAAATGTTAAGAAAGTTAATGTTGTTTTTTTTTTTTAAAGCAGAAACATAAATTGTTGATTTGGAACTTTTATTTACTGCAAACTACTGCCTTCATTATGTTGAGGCTGAGCTCCATGCAAGTTGCTTAGCAATCTACAACATATGTTATGCAAATAACAACAGAAACTACTTTTTTCCATATAACTTGCCTAAAACTCATTAATAAGACAGAATTTCTCATTCCTAACCTGGTCTTACTTTAATCTTTTTCTAAAACCTGTAGGAAATAGCTTAATTATGACAACAGCATACAGTACCAGCACAAAAACCATAGGAGTTAAAAAAGAGCTTGTTTTCTAGGCTTTTAAATGCAAATAATTGAGAGTTTTTGTACAGAGGTCTATATTCTCCATTTTCCTATTCTTTTATACATTGTTAAGATAGTTTATAAAAATACTACAGAAATCAATACAGAAAGAAATAATAGATTTAACTTAATTGAAAGTGCTTGTTTTAATACAGAATATATCAACAGAGATGCCTCTTGGTGTTCTCAATTCCTCAGAAGCCTGGAGGATAAAACCTGGCAGTAGAAAAATCTTTAGGGAAGACCTCAAATTGCCATTCAGGGTACTTGAGTGTATAACTTGCATTACCAAATCATAAAAGGGCATTTAAATTTAAGATAGTTGTATTAGTGTCTTTGCCAAGATTTTTTTAGTATCAGCCAAATTTAATGGTTAAATTATTTTAGTAGAAATTGTATACCCATCTGAGGGAGCAGAGTACTGTATTATAGTATTATAGTGTATTATAGCATTATAGTGTTCAGTCAAACTGAACAGAAAAATGTGAATTGAGAACAGGATTTCATAGAAATGTCTGGTGTGAAACATCCTGGTTGTTACTGTTAAATACTTATTGTATTTCTTCATGCATCAGAATTTCTAACAGAAGAATATTATGCATTTGTACAGTATATTTGAGAGAAAAAAAATGATCACTTTCCCTTTGCAGATTAATTATTGTTGCTTTGTTTTATCCTTGCCAATATCTCTCATTTCTGATATAAAATGCTTAACACTGGAAGAAAAGGCAAAAATAGGATCTAAATGTTACCTTATATCCTTCAGAATAAGAAGTTAGAATTTTTTAATGTCCACAAATATAACCTTTATTTGCATATACATTTGTGATATTAAAGACATATTGCAATTTTATATTAATGGACACACAAAGTCTTTAAAGCATACATTTACATATCAGAGTTTAAACAATCCATCAAGAAATGCTAACATCTAGTGCTAGAAGAAGCACTAAAATTACTCTAACATTTCTGTAATTTTCTATTAGCCTATCTCTGCTGTTCCTCCCTTCCCTTCCTCCCTCCCTTCCTCCCTCCC
>NC_031769.1:88972293-89026924 GCF_001522545.3 Parus major
CTCTCTCCCCCTTCCCTCCCTTCCCTCCCTCCCTCTTCTCTCCTTCCTTGCTTTTGTATTACATGTGCAGAAATTTGCCTTATAAAGTACAGTTACTCACATTTTACGCAGCCCAACTTTTGTTAAAATTATGAAGTTTTTTTAAAAATCAGCTGAGGGAACATGCTAGCAGTCATAAAATAGATTTTTTTGTATTTAGACATACTTGGTAAAAATAACTATAGAAATATACTTTTACCTACACATATCAAATTCCACATCTGATCACAAAATCAATAGTAGAGAATGAGAAGTCACTGGAAGAAAATTTCACATAGCAGCATATATATATATATATATATATATATATATAGCCTGTCTTGTTAATTTTCTTGAATGACCACACTGATTGTATATTAAAGATCTCTTTAGCATTGCCACTTTTTATTGCTTTCATATTTTTTGTTTCTTGATGTTCACACCCTCCTCATCTGTCAGTGTATTCCAATTCATTATGACAAGAGGCCAGTCAATAAATGGACAGTACTTTGCTGAGTTATGGAATTTCTCTAAACATAAAGGGAAAAATCCAGATACAAGAGTAAAAATTCTCTAGAGAAGTGATTTTGCTCCATGCAGACAAAATCTTAAAGGGTTTTAGGTACTACTGGACTTTAAAACCTAATAAAGAAAATGCTTTAGAAGCAAACAGAGAAAGATTTTAATTACAATTAATTTAGGCTTTATACATATATATTAGCATAAAACTAATATCAGAATAGTAATAATCTTTTGTGAAAGAGTGGAAAATTCAGGTCTCTGACTTTCCATCACAATACAAAACCACATATGAAAAAAATGTTTTTGCAAAGCCCTGTTCCAGGGTGGTGTATGCCCTAACAGCAGCATTTAACTTTATGCTTATCTGTAAAGGTTTTTTTAAAGCAGGAAAATATGCTGGTAACAGAAATGACATCTTGATTACACTCCATAAAATGAACAAAATTTAAAGCCATTTAAGCTTTAAAGTAAGTATATGTGTGCAAATAGGGCTTTCTAGAAACTATCTTGACTGACTTAATACATTATGGATAAAATGAAGCAGCCCATGTCAAATGATCTTTCCACCCCACCAAATGTTTCCCTTTTATTATGAGACAGGAAAAGGGAGATAGTTCAAAGAAAACAGAACTGATTTTCAGATCCAGTCTGCAAAATATATTGAACATTCAGGCTAATACTATAGAAAAGCAATTGTTTTGGGTGTTTGCTATGAGTGTCACTACTTTAAGAGGGAAGAATAATTTCTTTGATTCTACCAGAAAAAGACAGTATCAACACTGTCAAATAGGAACAGAAGAGCAGTCAGTTCTAAAAATTTCAGATTCTAACTAATTTAAAATCCATGGGATTTTCAACTATTTCAAAGAAATTTTATTAATAATAAAGCTGAGTGAATAGGTTGTAATGAATTATTTAGTTAATGAATGCCACATGTTTGGGCAAATTTTCTGAGAAAAAATTTGAAATTCTCAAGCTATGCATATTGAATTAAAAATGTGCTGTATTCAGTGAAATGCTCTTGTTGTACAGACCATGCACAAGATGGAGTTCACACTTTTGTGTTTTTTCAGAGATCAAGAAATAACCATTTAACTTCTTCAAAAGAGATGTGTGACTAATGAACAAAAAATGGAATTTAAATTGTGGAATCTTAAAAAGGTACCAGAATTCAGGTAAGTTCTCACTCAATGTCTTTAAACACTGGAGGCATGAACGCACTAATATTTTTCCACCATTAGCCTAACACCCCCTCATAAATACATAAGATTAATAAATTTGGGGGAATCAAGCAAAATATTTTCTGATTACTCTGCAAAGCATACAGTTTAGGAAATCACCAAAGCCTGAAAATTTATCGTCTGCCCAATCAGAGCTTCATTTAGAAGGAGAAAAATTGCAAAAAGGAGCCTTTCCCTTTCTGCTTTGGAAGCTAATGAAGACACTATTTGCATTTTCTTGTTTCTTTGCAAACTGTCTGACCTAAAATTCTCAACTTGGCTACCACTCCCTTTAGCTACATATACATACAGTGTCTCTTTTCAAAGAAGTTCAGAAGTCCTCAAAAGCTTCAAAACCACAAAGGGAAAACATCCTTTTAGTCATTTTTCTCTATAAGTCTTTGACACAACATGCCCGAAATGATATATCCAACTGTTTGAATGTTTATTGTAGCACAAAGCCAGCATTGACTGAGACCAATCTGAAAAGGCTAATTTGTGCTTTCTTATCCTTCAGACAGACCACTCCAGTGTCTATAGAACTGTAAATGACTAGAGTCTGCAGCTGGAAAAGCCTGATGACTGGCAAGGGATCCAATGAGGACTGAATAATCAAGCTGGGCTATTAAAAGGTACAAGACATCAATCCCAAATCACTGGGATGAGGCAAATCAGTTATTGTATTTTTAAATGTACATTTCTTTAATTGAACAGCTTTATTCATGCTTTGTTGCTATGTGAAGATAAGCCAGAACAGGGGAGAAGCCACATTCCAAGGGCCTATTTCTCTAATTGATAATAAAATCTATGCTGTCCGAGATGGTGAGCAAAAGTAATCTCTGCTTTGCTAATTCTCTTCTTGTTCTTTCCTGTAGATAAAATTGGACATACGCTTTGTTTATATATGACATTTACATATTTGGAACAGTCAAACAAACTTTCTCTGTCAAGGTTTGCGACAATCCCTATTCAAAAATGTACACTGTATGCATGAAGCACAGCTAATACTGTGATTTATTTTTAATCTGTTTTATGTTTATTCTTTCAAAGAAATGATACAATGCGTGATCACTGAAAACTTGAATTTGTGCTGGAATGCCTGCAGGGTTCACAGAGGTGTATGTATAACTAGGTGTCATGGTTCTGACCAAGACAGGGGTTTTTTTTGCAGAAGCCAGTAGGGGTATTTTTTCAGTGGTAGGTGGGCTGGGGGAAGGGATTCTTCTCTGGTCATAGGTAGTGTGGAGGTGCTTTGTGTGTCACTGGTTCTGTCATATGTCATTCATTTGCATTTTTTGTGCACCTTTTCATTAATATTGCGGTGTGGGAACTGACAATGATAAATAAGAGATATTTAACCTTCAGGCAATAGCTTGAGCCTATGTGAAACTAAGCATGAGAAATCATAAAGAGGAACCCAAACAGTCCTTAGAGAAGGAAATCAACCTTTGCAGATGTTTGGATTCTTGTTGTTTACTTACAAGAAACAGTCGAGGAGTGTTGTTAAAATTAAGTTCTAGAATTAGTAGATGTGTATAAGAAAAATGAAATATAAGGTTGTATGATAAGATCATAACAATGCCTCATGTCTTTTAAGAACTTCAACCAATAGCTCTAAAAAGTCAATAAAATGTATATATCCTTAATTTAAGAAGCAAAATCACTCCTAAATATGCTAATTCTAAGTCAAGGTAGATGCTGGTGATACGTTGTATCCCTCAGGGTTCTGTCTTGGACCAGCTCTTTAACATCTTTGTCAATGACAAAGACATTAAAATTGAATGCACCCTCAACAAATTTGCAGATGACACAATGATAAGCAGTGCTGTTGGCACACCTGAACAACATGATGGCATCCAGAGGGACCTGGAATTGCTTGAAAACTGAGCTCACAAAAATGTCATGGAATTTAATAAGCCCAAGGGCAACCTGTGTTGGGGCAATCCCAGCCATGAGTACAGACAGGGAGAAACACTCAGTGAGAGAAGCCCTGTGAAGAAGAACTTGGAGGTTCTTGTGGATGAAGAGCTAGATATGAGCCAAGAGTCTGCATGTGCAGTTCAGAAAGCCAACTGTAACCTGTGCAACATCAAAACAAGTGTGGCCAGCAGGTCCAGGATGTTTCTTCCGATCTATTCTACCATGGTGAGACTCTACCTGAAGTGTTGCGCTCAGCTCTGGGGTCCTCACCACATCACAAATATGGAACTATTGGAGTGAGTCCAAAGGAGAGCCATGAAGGGGGAGCACTTCTGTGAAGACAGGGTAAGAGAGCTGGGGTTGTGCAATCTGGAGAAGAGAAGCCTCTGTGGAGACCTAAGAGCAGCTTTGCAGGACCTCTCTGTAGAGAGAAGGACAGTGAATTTCTACATTGGCAGGTAGCGATAGAACAAGGGGGAATGGTTTTTAATCTAAGTAGTGAGGCACCGAAACAGGTTGCCCAGAGAAGTTGTGGATGTCCTCTTCCTAGAAACATTGAAGGCCAGGTTGGAAGGTGCTTTGAGCTACCTGGTCTAGTGGAAAGTGGGTGTTCCCATGGGAGTGCAGTTGGAACTAAAAGATCTTTAATATACCTTCCAATACAAACCATACTATGCTTCTATGATTCATTTCTGGCTATCCGGTTCTGCTCCCAAAATCTACCCAAAATCTACCCAAAATCTACCCAAAATCTTAGAATGGATCCTAAATGTACATCCAGAGACACTGTAACTTGCCAATAAGGATATTGTCCCAGCTACATTAATGTTTAAGACTCTTCTTCATCTAAAGATAAGGAACCCTCAGGGTCCAAAGAGATGTGTAAACCAACTGGCTATCATAATGAGAATGGATCCTCCCTGTCTAAAATATCCTTTTTCATGTAATGTAAAAATATAATTAAATACTCCATTTCTTAGTGTACTATGAATGTATGCTAGCAATAGACAGCTCCACAGCCTTTCTAGTGGTTGTGTATTGAGAGAGCACACTTTGTGTCATGGGCAGTCATATGCATCTTCAGCGGCAACATCAGAGTGGATCTTCCAGGTGCCATTTACCTGAAGCAGGTCACGATACTGATAATATAGTGAAGGTCTCCAGGCATAGACCTGATCAGCTGCAGCCCTTTGCTGATGCACCCTTGCTTCCCCTGTCTGTCATCTCACTGAGACAGTGCAGAGCCACCAGCTGAAGGAAACAACATGGGTAGGAAGTCCAAATGCACACACTAGTTCCAACCCTGCTCCAGGGGTGCAGGAGCCAAGAAACATTCATGATGATTTCAAATTGCCTACCATTTTCTTTTTTCCATGGTAAAGGCTGCTCAAAAGGTTCCACATATTTTCCACCAGTATCCAGATAGGCAATGACATCCATCTCAAAGTTTTATTGGACAAGAAAAACCTCAAAATACTTATTTGAGACAATAAATAGCCTAGTCTGAGGTTTTAAGATGTGTGTGATTGAAGACATGACTTTGACTGATAAAACCACTCAGAGTCTACTTTTTAAACATAATTTTGGGCTATTTGAACATATTCAGATCACTTAAATTTGTCTGAGTAGAGTTATTTATCTTTCTCTTAAGGACACTTTTATTTTTCTTTTTCCCCTTTTTTATGTGGTCCATGAGTAAATGCTTCTTCTGAAAATCATCCACGTAAAAACCCCCCATGAGAAACCAAAAACAGAGACTTCAGAGGGAAGGTCTCTTGAGAGCGCTTTTTGTATAGTTAGAATCCATGAAGACAGGTGACTTGACTGGCACCAAAACACACTGTAAATTGTCAGTTGAATCTTGAGCATTCTGTGTTCTTTGGAGTGTTAAAAAATGGCTTACAAGGTTCAGCCATGTGGAAGACCTACGCTGATCCACTGTAGGCTCTAGACACTGCTTGTAGGTAACAAAGATCTCTAGATGCCATGTGTGTGCTTTGGTCTCAGAGGAGGCATACCTGGGGAGTCATCCCCAGGCAACTCCATGCTCCTAGGAAACATCCTTAGCTAAAAATTCAGGATGTGGTAGGATTTCCCCTCTTTCCATCTGGCTAAATATGGAGACGAATCACCATCTATATATCCAGGGGACACTGTTCCCAGTGCTGGGATCCAGCCAAACAGAAGGACCTAGAACCAAAAATTATTTAAAAGTGTTATCTCCTTGGAATCCTTATTTTTGGTTATAGAATCATAGAAGCATTTAGGCTGGAAAGACCTTTAAGATCATCAAGTCCAGCTATTAACCCAGCACTTCCAAGTCCACTACTAAACCATGAATTTCCCTAACCACCATGTCTAGATGCCTTTTACATATCTCCAGTGATGGTGACTCAACTTCCCTGGGCTTTACGATCCCTCATCCTAGAAAAGGCCTCAGATGTTTGATGAGAAATGTCTTGCTTTCTCACGTAAATAGTAGGGGAAAAAAATATTCTAACATAAAAAAAATGATAAGGATGTTTTTGGTCTTATTGATATTTGGCATTTAGTTCCAGTAACAATTTGTAGATGCACAGTTTCAGAAACATCTTTCTCCATAGATAGTATGCAAAAGATATGGACGTTTATATGAATTTAAAATTAAAAACTATGGATTATGTGATATTGTGTAATTAGTCTTTGTGATTACAGTGTGTTCTGATTAGCTTGTACTATTGAGTAAATACCAAATGCTTTACTCCAGCACATTTCCTTTGATTTCAATTGGAGACTGTCAGATAAAGATTTCGTTAAAAGAGTAAGTGCCTCAGGATTTAGCCTTCTCATGTAGATTTCATTTCTAATGGGGCATGCATTGCTTTATGAGCTTCTGTGTTTCCATGTTAATATGATTAAGAAGACGTATTGACCTATAGGAGGAATCTTCCTGTGCAAATTAATCTCTGTAAACAACTTTGATGACACTCTGGGGAAAACTATCAAATATTATTTATTTGACTTTTCACATATATAAAGTTTTTGTTTGCTTTTTTTGTTTTCCCAGGGCTATGAAGAATGGAAGAGGACCAAAGCCATCTGTCACATGGGAAATATTTTGAAGCACCAGCAAACTCAGAGACAGTTATTTCACGTGGTCAGGAGGTCCTCTTATGTAACTACTGTGAAAGAAAAAATAAATTGTGGTGTACAAAGATGACCTGATGAGAAAATAGTCATTTGCCTTAAAGCATTGCTAGGTAGGTTTACTTTGGATGTACCTTCAACTGCCTGTAGAGAACAGAAAGTACCTACATGTTCATTTGTATTATGTGTTTATTCCTGTCTTCAGCTCTAATTATGGTGCCTGAAGTGTTTTTCAGATCAGTACCTGCCCTTTCTATTTTTGCAGGGGATGATCGCTCTTTGTTTACAACTGAGTCCTGGTGATGGCCCCACAACTGTTAGATGATGTTAGGTAGCTTCCATTTTTGAAATTTAAATTTAAGAACAGGGCGTCAAACTATATTATTTGACTTTGTCTCATTAGCAACTTTTTATTGCAATGAATCAGCACTTCCTTGTTAATGTTTACAGCAAATTGTCTCTAGTGAGGTTATACCAGGTTGAAGACGGGTTTATGCTGACTTGTAATTTCCCTGAAGCTTATTAGAGTATTCTCCTCTCAGTTCCAGTTCACCGTGTGAGACATGATGATACACTACTCTTCACATTTATGTTATATAGGTTGCAATAGGGGAGAAAATGTGTTGCTTTCTTGAGTCCTCATGTTCCAGTCCACAGTGATTCAGATCAAATAAATTTGACACAATTACTATCTATACCAGCCTTTTTATTTTGGCTTTTGTGTTGGCACTGTACTATTTCATCTGTTGACATCCTGTCACCTCCTGGCATAATCAAAAATAACTCAATGTAATAATGGATTTTGATACAATGAAGTAATATTTTAAAATAAAATGGTTCTGTGGACTTGGAGGCGTACAGATACTGATGAAAGTGTTGAAAAAATAGACCATTTTGAAAAAAATGTGCACAAACAATGTAAAAAAACTTCCCAGGGAGGATCTCAAAACCCTCATGTATGACTGTGAATCATATGACACATATGACATAGACTCATGCAAACCATTTGCTCCTTTTTGAGTAAGTTTCTGCTGGAGAGCATAAAATACATTAAACATGGATTTGTTGTATCCAAGGGGTGGATGAGCAATGTACAGAACACTGCTGTTAATAAAAGTTTTAATCCACCTGAAAGTTTGTTCTCTGTAGGAAGAATTATAACAAAAGATTCTTACTTATATGCTTAAATTTTGGAAATATATAGCACTGAAGCTATTTCTTTCCTATTTGCATTACTCATTGTTATTTTCAAAACAAAATAAGATAGAAACACAAACCTCTATACACCGGAAAAAGCCTAACTTCAAGCAATCAAGAAGAAGAGACAGAAGATACATAAATTCAAGACATAACTGAATGTCAGGTTTATGTATCACCTTCCTTTTTTTCACCATAAATTTTATTTGCTTCAGCTATTCACCTGTATCTGTATTAGTCACACATCTGTTACACTGTATGGCCAACTGGATGGATCTTACCTTGAGAGCTGCACTGTTTAGCCCAAACCCAAGAGGCTTTTTAGAGTACTTGGTTTAATGCAAAACTTGTTAATTTGTTAAAAAAATGCATGATTATAACCCTTGAACATTTTTTTTTCAGAGCTTGCATTTTTACCTAGATTTGAATCAGGACAGTGCAAAAACTTCTTTTTTTTAATTTTTTATTTAATTGAATATAGCTTATTTGAGGATGGGGTTAAATTCAAAAGTAGTCTTAAGCCTGCACAACTTAAAAATATAAGGTCATAGGCAAAAATAAAAATATGATGGCTCAATATCTGGAAAACACTATTTTCCAGAAGCTAAATGACTTTCCATTTGACCTTTCTGTGAGTGCTAGACAGTCAGTGGGAGACAAAAAAAAAAAGAGGAAAAGCAAAAATATCCTGTGCACAAGAATATGATCATCACAACAGCATCCAGACTGGTCCTAACAGCTTTGTGGAGATCTTAAATGAGTTCATTCAACTCCAGTGCTCATATGAGTTTTATCTATTGTGTGTACATATATATATATATGTATATATATATATATATATATTCCAAGACCTGATTCATTCTGTCACTCCACTTATACACTGGCTTAACCTTCATGGAACCATCAAAGTTTGCAATACTGCCCAAATACCACAGAAGCATGATGTCTTTGCACATATTTGGCTAAAAGTGTTGGGAAAATGACATATAAATATAAAATCCTGGCAGAACACCATTTGCACTAGACTGAGGCAAAGATTGCTGCATTCTGAAACTGATAAATCCAAGGAAATATTTGTCTGCATCTAATTATTTGGCTTCAGAAAACAGGATGTAGAGGTTATGTTTCCAAAAATCATCCAGCACGGCTGAGTACCTATTTTCTCAAATATGTCAGAAACAAAACTCCCCAGCCACTAAAGTATTTGCATTTATTAATAAAGAAAATGTTCATGAAATTCTAAATGACACCATTTTCAGAAAAGGCTGTTCAGAAAAGATAATGTCATTAAGCAGTTGAAGCAAAGTTTTCAGGTGTAAACTTCTTTCAAACTTTTTTTTTTTTGAACCATAGGTGATCCTGGATGGATATATTTTAAAAAAATTTGAGTAGTACAAGAGGTGAGTGTGTTCCTTTTACACTCAAATATTTGCTTCACAAGGTACAACTTCATTCTTTCATCTCTTTTATGATTCAGTCATATTTTATTGAAATTTTGTCAGTGTTTCTTTGTCACAGTTCCTGCCAAGCATACTCAAACAGCTGAGATGAAAGGCTGAAAGAAAAGTGACTGAACGGAATTTTAACAAGGGACAGACAAATATCAGATGGTTTGTTTCATATTGTGAAGCAAACTACCTGAATCCACCATCCCTTTGAACAGTTTATCCAAGCATTAATGGAGCCTTCCTTCTGATTCCACAGTGGTGCTCAGACTTGCTGAGCAGAAGGTGTCTCAAGCTGTGCTGAATAATTGTGAATAACAATAATATTTTCAAAATAATGAGTAATTAAAGTGTGCATCTGACATTCTCTTGGTGTTGCTGGAAAGCAGACAACGACTGGGGTTTCTGTGCTTGTCTCTGAAAGCAATGCCAGAACACATAATTCTGGTCTAGGCAAATCTAAACACTCGTGTTCACTGCAGTCCTTGCAGCAACAGTGAATCTTTAATCCTCTGCTAAACAGCAGGCAGTCAATCTTCTTCAAGAATAGAGGTGTAGAGAAGAAAAAGCCCAATATAGTTAGAGGAGTGTGAAATATTTTTGCAACACAACTAACCCACAACATCATAAAATTGCTAGCACTGGGCTAGCCTCCCTGTTATTAAAAAAACAAATCTAAAAAACTGTAGATGTACTACTGCTGCTTTACTGGCCTCAATTAATGCTGTTTTTTGTTCAAAGAAACAGTTTAAAGTAAAAAACAAAGCAAGGAGAAAAAGACCATTCACATAAAACCTGGAAACATTAAAATTTTGAAACTTTGGGTGAAATTGAGTTCTCAGTACATTAAGTATGTTCCACAGGGTGTGATACTTTCATACGGTGAAAAAGTGATTTTTATTTTATATTTGAAGTAATATGATAACCAGGAGAATGGGTGGATTTTTTTGTGAAGGATTCACATACTACAAAGGAAGATCCTGTGTGGATGAGAACTGGCTTCATATGACCTGATGTGAATTTTGTGCCCTGGATAAAAGTATAGTTTTATCGAAAAAATGTGGTATGAGTAAGGATTTTTGATGAGACTTTTATCAATGCAGAAATCCTACAGGCTTCAGAGTGCCATTAAAAGTCTGCTTCATAAGACATGGGTACTTCTGAGACTGTATCTTATAGTATGAACTTGTTTTGTACGGGGCTATATTTAACATTACATGGATAGCTTGCCTTCTGGATTTTCCTAGCTCTCAAGTGCTTCATTTCACAATTTAAATAATATTATTTTAATATAAGTGGGTTCAGTTTTTGTTTATCTATGGTGGGGTAAAAAGAAGAGGTAGTGTTTCGCTCTGTTTTGCACACCAGGTATATTGAAATGACATTTATTAAAAAAAATAGCAGAGCCATGCAACAAATTTTCACACATCTATGATCAGAGCATCTGCTTCTTGCTCACAGATATATCCCTTTTGAAACTTTTTTCTAACATTTTACCTTCATAGTACTTTGAAATAGATGCTATTTCAAAGTGCCCTTCTAGAGGCATATCTTTTTTATTTTCTGCTCTACTGAAAGCCATATGAAGATATTTAAGGAAGAATAAGGGTATGAGAAACTCAATTCTAGATCAGTAAGAGAATTTCTTAGGACTAGAATGCCAAAAAACTTTCTATATTTCACTAACCAATGCAGAGGAACATTGGAGTGTCTCCACCAAAAGGAAAGGAAAATTTCTTTGCTTCTCAACAGGACACAGACCATCTAATGTTCTCAAGGCAAGATAATGTTAAATATTTGGAATGATTTATTAATTAATTTTTAATAAAGAATATTGTCATTTGCTAACTATTTATAACTATGCAAAGTTATTGAGAAACAACAATTGTTAAAGTAATTTCATGTGTAAACAAAAACTATAGTGGGTAGAAAGTATTATAGATAAAAAAACCCAAAAAAACAAAACCCACAAAACTTCTCAGCATTCACTAAATAGTACTACCATTTTGTGGGGACGGTCTTTGTAAATATTGCTATGAAATATATAGGGATAAGCTGCATATATTCTGTTTTTTTCATTATACTTTGTGTCTTGTTGTCTCATAACTGATGTGTTAAAGACTATTGTGCTGTTATTGTCTCTTACCATGGATGCTTTAAAATTTGTATCATCCTCCACAGGAAATAAAATTGTGTTTTAGAGAAAAAACCCCAAATCTGCTGCTGTTGCATTTCCAACCACATCTTTTCTGTTCCATCAAAGAGGCAAAGTATTTTCTTAAGGATGAATTTATTAAGAGTCATTTAAAGAGGTATTCTGTATATATGCATGGGTAAATGCTATTTCTTCAGATTTTGAAACTAAATATTAATACAGTGATGCAATACTTAAGAGAGCAAAAATGGAAAACTCTTTTCCTGAGAAATTAAAAAAAATGCATTATAATAAATTTCTCAGAAATATATTTGATGATGGAATGTAGTCCTCATGGTGTGTGTTATATACCTACATGCTATACATACATATCAGTCTTTTTCTTTGAGATTTTATTAGTTAATTACCATAAGAACTGAATTAATTTCATGTGGAGTCCATACTTATTAAGGAAGAAGATGGAAAGTTTTGAATTCCATATACTTGATATTACACAATATCTGTACTTTGCAACTTCTTTTGTCAACATAATTTTATCAACAATTCTTTTTATTACACTACTACAAGCCTTTCTTTCAGCTTTCCCTTCTCTGGAGGATCTCCAATTTCTATAAAAGACTGTTTAACTCAGTGTTGCTTTCACATTGTAACCAAAGTTTAACTGGGGCAGTTGAAGTTGTTTTCCACATGACTTCTTTTATACATGATGCTATCTCATTGATAGCCCAGTCTTGGAAGATAATTCTTGGTGGTCTCATTCAGTGGCAACTCCAATAGAGTTAGCAAATTAATGTGGGGTAGAACTTTTCACAAATCCTTCATCCATTACAGAACAATTTTTCAAAATATAGAGCACTTTGTAAGTCAAACAAAGGAGAATTATGGTTTAGTGAACTGCAGTCCTGAGTGTGTTATGGTTTATTTTTCTGGTAAAAAAATAAACTATTACTTTGACTAATAACTCTCATGGAATGCAGGAAAAGATTACTGTTAGGTATTCCTTGCCAAAGGAAATTGATATCATGATACTTTTAAAGCACACGAAAAGGACCTGAATTTACTGGTACTTGAATAGATTTTTAGGCCTGGCATATGTCATTACTGTAAATCTTTCAAACATTTAGAGTAGAGAAGAATCAGTTTCATCTTACTTCTGGAAAAAGTTGCTGCTAATCCTCCTTACACTCTGGGCTTGATCCAGGGCGAATCTGTAATTCTCATTCAGCCAAGTTAAGCAAGGACCACAAGAACTCAACACCTTTCTGGCTGAACTCCTTTAGACTGACTATCTGTATTTAAATATCAGTGTGCTACACATTTGTATGTAATACAAATGGAGAGTGAAGGAAAGAAGCTTATCATTTACCACACAAAGTCCACCTTGTCCAGTCCCAAAAAATTTATCTTCATATGAAATCAAAATTTATCTTTGTATAAAATCTCTAAAGATGACATTTAGTATATTCTTGTGCTGGTGAGACCAGTGAAGAGCTTCTGCTGGCTGATGGATCAAGCCCTAGCAGATCACATTTTTTGAAAAATGACTTTTTTTTGAGTGAATGTCTTGAAAAAATATGGAGGTGAAATTTTCTTATGAAGAGTCTGATTTATAATTATGTCTCCAATAAAGTTTTATCCTTTTACAGCTTCACTTATTCTGTTGTAACACAGAAAGCACTTAAGCACTATTGAAAATTATTAGGGATATTTATTTAAACTGATTCAGGAATCAACAGCAATTTGGAATGTTCTGGTCATTGTTTAAGTATCTGCACAATTGAATGATTGCAGGAAGCGGTTTATGAATGCTGACAGCAAGAGGCAGAGGTCCGCCAATGATCCTTGTATCCAAGAACAGCAGGAGAGCATACTAAACTACAGAGGTTTCATGTATAAAGAATAAATTATATAAAGACCAAACTGATTAGAAAAATAAAATAGGAAAATGTTAACACAGTGCTACCACTTTTCCCATAACATGTGTCTATACGCATATGTGGAAATCTGTTTAATCCCAGGAGAATGAAGCGTTGTGTATGAACACGAGGAGAGAACACTACAGACAAAATTATATCCCCCTGTTGTGCCTACGGTATTTGTCCAATAATAATTGCAAAATGGCCATGCAGAGGTTGACACAAATAGAAGGAAAATTCCTCAAGCTTCGATGACACTTACTGACCTTGGAGTTGCATGACTAGCAGATATGGCCCTCATCCAGCAAAGCCTTTTGGTTTGGATCCAGAAAACTTTTAAGCATGTGTTTAACTTCCACCCTGCAGGTTGTTCCTCTGAAGCACTACATGCACAGCTAAAGCTAAGACCTACTTAACTCGAGACCTATGCTAGATTGAGGCCCAAAGTTAATAAAAGGAGGGTGTGAAATTTCATTAGAACTGCAGAATGCAAAGAAATACAAAGAATAATAATGACACCAGCAGTTTTCAGCTGTACAGACAGTACAGCTTGCATGGTCTGCTATAAAGTTATGTGAGCCAGGGTTTTTTTTCAGAGTAACTGAGCATGAAGTTTCAAATGGTACTAGTAAAGCATAAAAGTAAAGATGTAATTGTCAGTTGTGTACTGAAAGATTTGAAGCAACTACAGTAAATATTTGTTGTCTTAAATCTCAAGTTCTGTACACCAGCTTTGTTACTATACTGTGTTGATTGCCAAGGTTAAAACATGGCTGAATATTTGCACAGGAAAAATGTTGTCTTCCTTTGTTAGGAATAAACCTATATACTGATTACTGTTGTTTGAAGAAACAGTAGTACAGCGCTTTGAATTGTAACCTTCATAAATACTTTTACTTAAATAGGAACCTCAAAATCCTAAGGCAAACAAAAGCATGATTATATGTACAGCAATAATGCCCTTATCACAATGGGCTAACAAACACAATGGTTAGCAACATTTGAATAGTGTAACAAGAGTGTTTATAATAAGATGATTAGAGGCAAAATGTGATGGCCCTTTCAGAGACTGCTTTCTGAGCATACCAAACTGTTTGTCACTTAGGGACTTCAGAACAGTTTCTAGATAATTCTTCTAGTAAAGCTACTTTTGGAAGGTAAGCTTCTCATAAGCTTTAACAAAGCACATCTTTCAAACTAGCAATGGTAGTAGGGTTTAACATGGCTTGAGGTAAAAATTGTTAGAGACAAGGACAGGAAAAAGTCTCTCTGTTCAACTAGACTTTCTCATTTAACATCATACCTCTCTGTACTTTAGTTCCCAGTTCCTGTTCTTTGTAATAAGGTCTCATTTATTCATATTTATTACCCTTTTTCACAATTTACACTTTAAAAGTTCATGGATTTGCTTATTTTTTAAAATGAACTTACATAATTTTATATTTTTGTATGCTTTGTTCTGTTAACATCTTGATAAATTTTACCACTAAATTTGCAAGGTGCTGGTGATGAGTTTCTATAAATAGGAATGGTTTTATAAATGTAACTTGTTAATTGGTCTACATGGTGAGATTACTGAAAGGCAAATAAAAGCATTCAGTGAGGAAATTATCTCCTCCACATATAGCTCATTTCTGATCAGAGAGACCTCAGTATTGCCACTGAGCATTTAGTGAAGGTGTCAGACATGATAAAGATTTGACTAATTCATTATTATACATGTACTTATTTCATCCTAGTAGTAATGTGCTAGAAGAATTAAAAGCAGTAGTGAACAAGTAAATTTACTGAAACTCGATTTGGATACCTTTGCATGTAAGCAAAGCTTTTCACTTTTGCTGCAACATAAGACATTCCAGATTCCACTTCCCATCCTTCCACGCCCAAGGCAATCCATTTGCACTTTCCATAACAAACACTAAGTGCAGTAGCAATGGCTGAATTTTCTGAATCTCCACTGCATCAGTTTCCATCATCCCTTTATTGTGACAATAAAATGTGTTTGTTTTTAAAGCTCACATTCCCATATGAATTATTTTATCCTGTGTGAAAATGGCACCAGTCTTACAATATTTCAAAGTGAGGGAAGACATATTCTCCTGTACACTGTAGAACTGTGGCCAAAAGATCTCGAAATATGAATTGAAATCTGGAGAAGGAAGGTGGTTGTCCATTCTGTACTGACATAAGAGGGCAACAGCTGAAGCTGCATAGTAAAAACAAGGAAAGTTGATAAAAAGTAGCTAGTAATGTAAATTACTTCTGGATTCATTTTAATGGCACATGTTTTTTGTTCTTTTTATTAAATGCCATAGGTTATGACTCTGTGATATTTTAGGGTGCCATAGATAAAATGATAAGCAAATGTTTACCCATAATGACAGTATAAGTAACAGAAAATACATTACAAAAACATCCAATAAAAGAGAAAAAAGTTAGCTAGTAGAGTGTAACAAGGATCATAACAAAATTTCCTTCCTATTTTGATGAAATATTTTACTTCTTTTCCATTCCAAGTAAATTCCTGCCCAGTCAACACAATATTTATTTCCCATCAGTCAATAAGAATAATAATTAAAAAAAACCCAAACATTAAAAATCAATCACAAACTACATTTTCAATTGCCTATGGGCATTCAAATAAATTAAGGTCAAGGAAGAGTATGTGCTCCATTTTGAAGACAGTTGCTGCATATGAATATCATGGAAATTAACAAATGGATTTATTTGTGAAATTAATTACATGAATATGCTATTTCATATTCTACAGAAAAAAATAATTCCTTATCACAACTACAGATGTGCAACTGAGAGACAGCTGAGGTAGCTAGAGTTATGTGTTATAGGAACGAAATAACAATTAAACATTTTCTTTCTGATTAAATATTTCTTTCTTGTATTTTCAGCATGTTATAATCCCATTTGTTCCATCAATGCCATGTAGTTTTGTGGAATTATTTTAAACTCATAGTATATCTCATTATGCTATAATCTTTTCCTGTGCTTTAAGCCTATCTTAAAATTTAGAAATGCTTCTCTAATAACAGATAGTTACAATAAAATCATGATTAGCATTCATTCCCACCTCAGTGACAGAGCTTTCCTGTACAGAAAATGAGGAAGGGATTAGAAATTACTAAAAATCATACTTTCTGATTTCTATTCCTATATCTTTCGAAGTCCTTGTAGAGAAAACACAGATAAACAAAAGTCCCAGCCAAATTAGCAAGCCTGAACCACAAACCTAGCCTTTTCTGCTTACATTTTGAAAATTATTTCCACCCAGCTATTTTTGGCTGAGTGTGCTAGTTCTGGTTCAGTGAAACTGACATTAAATCCTACAATAATGGGTAGCAGCATTTTATTTTTATTTTTATTTTTATTTTTATTTTTATTTTTATTTTTATTTTTATTTTTTAAAATTATTTTATTTTATTTTATTTTATTTTTTAGTTTTTATTTTTTGACTTTATTTTATTAGAAATTAAATAATGAGATTTCAATAAAATTTGTTGCTCTTGAAAATACATAAAATTAGTAGGAATTAAAACAAATCAAGTGCATAAAATTATCATTTACACATATAAAGGAATAATTTCTCCCCAGTGTTTCAGGTTATCATCTTTAATTTATGTGTGTCATGAATTAAGTCAACCACTGAATAGCTACTGATAAGTAGATTTTGCCATCTTGGGTCCATACTGGCTTGTATTCATTTTTGCTTCTCCTTCTCATAGCTTGAATTTTAGTCCTCAAAAGCTTATTCTCACAGGAATTCTATAAATTCACATAAATTATTCCTTAGGATGAACTGACTGAACAGTAAGACTGAGTTGACAGCACTGAGTAAGATGGAAACAAAACTGCATTGTTGTCTTAATATCACATTGTTATCATTAGCTGCTTGCATCACAGCCTTGGCTTTTCCCTGCTTTTGGGGGTATGGAGTTACTGCCTCAAAACTTAAGCTTTTCATAGCTTTCAAAACTAGAATATTTTACATGAACTCTGTCCTACATAGGCCCTCTGTTCTACAGATTTTTCTATTTTATATATAAACTATTTATGTGTAGCAATTTATATGTATGTTTATACAGTACCAAAAGCAACAGAAGCCAAACTGCAAGAGTAAAGTCACTGAGTGCTATGCCAGTCATGAAAACTTTCCCTTGGCTGAGGTCAGAGTAACACAAGGGATGTTGTGGATGGATCATACTTTGTGGAGGGATTTCCTCTTGGATATGCGAAAGAGTGCCAGCAACTGCTTTTGATCTCTCAAAACATATCAGCATACTGGATGGCTGCTCCTACCTCACGTGTTCATGCCAAACTGGACTCTTCTGGCACACTGGTCACACCTCATCCCAAGGACAGATGGAGAAAGGCCAAAGATTTTCTCTGTGCTCTGCCTACCCCAGTCTGTGGGTCAAACCAGTAAAATATAAACTGCCCCAGAATTTTATACTTTAATAGGAGGTTGAATAGGCTAGAAAGGACAGTATTTAGAAAGTAAGGGTTCAATAACAACCTTCACTCAGTACTCACACTCACATTTGTGGTGTGGAATGAAAATAAGCTGAGACAAGAAAACTCCCACCCAGTCATGTGGTGACATCATAGTATTTGAACTTGTATCCTGCCCCCAGAAAAGATACCACAATATTTATACAATTATGTGAAATTAAGCCCATGGACTACAAAATTTAATGCAAAACATTTCAATTGGTTCTGCTTCTGAGGTGCATTTTTGGCAAAGAGCAATTTGGAATGCCAGTTTGTTCTAATAACAATATATAGTTTGAATTTGCCTGAATTTGAAATGAAAGACTGCCTTCATGCCTCACATTGTGTATGTGCTGACATGCCAAAGTTTGGGCTCCACATTTCCTAGAAAAAAATTATTTTTCCACAGTTTTTTTTTTTTTCTGTTGAATACTCAATCCATAGTTTACTTATGCTGACCTTTTTGGGGTGTCTCTCCTGTCCCTGTAACAAGTTAGAAGAATAATTGGTAAGAACATTTTTTTTCACAGACACCATGGTGAAGAGATTAAAATGGGAATTTAATAGGCCCTCTTTAATGAGACCTAAATAAAGACTTTTTTTCACAAATATCAATGTTCTTTTTTATAAATATTGAAAGTGTGTTAACAGTTAGTTTTGAAGCAATTCATATCATTGTTCAGTAAGGTATTATAGGATATCTTATGATTTGATATTTAATTTTCAAAACAAAAAAGACTCATAAAGTGATAAATATATTTTTTGCTGAAAATTGGAGCATAAATATGTCTTTTAAATTAGAAAATTAAGGTCTTTGTTAACCAGTAATCATCACGGATTAACCATTAGTAAGATGGTAACAGGGTTGTACTGTCTCCTCTGTCTTTGCTTGTCCTACCAAGAGAATTAAATTCAAGCTTTTCCTCATAATTTCAACTCAGACCTCCCCTCTAGGCATCAATCCCTGGTCAGCTTTATCAACAATATCAAAGCTATGACAGTTTGAAGCTTGCATCTAAAAAACACACAGCAAGTGGAGCTTTTTTAAAACCATTGACTTTCAAAACAGCTCTGTCTCTTGCATACAATCTTGATAAAGGAACTTTCCAATGAGGAATTTGCTGGCTGGATGTTTGATAGCAAGGTTGTCTTTTTGAAGGAAAATTATGGTCATCTTCAGTTTGTATCAGAATTCTATCATCTGAAACAAAATATGTAAGTGAATACTGAAAGTTTATTCTTTAGGAATACTGCAGTCCTCAAGAAGATCTCTGATGTGCTCCAAATATGTCATTCAAGACTGAGTTCACTTCTGGGCTCAAAAAGTAAACATAGTTTTCTGTGAAAAGTAAAAGCTGCCCCTGGCTGATTTAGTCTGCTGATGTAGTTGCTTTTCATCATCCTGCCAAGCCACCTACATCCTTTAATATTATCTCTAGTGGACTGAATTAATTTAGCAGTTAATAGGCAAAGAGAGAAACACGACCTATTGCCATGAAATCACTGTCTATGATGATTGTAACCGATATGGAGTTTGTTACACCCATGGTAAAGCCACGTTACAGTTCTTGAATTGACAGTTTTTCCCCCACATTTGAAAAGAATTTGTACGTGTATCAGTACTGGCTTCCTGAAAATTTCTGACTGCCAGTGAACTGATTAGAACAATGAAAAGTCAAATCATCATGCCTTCTTTCAGCCACTCACTGCTCTCTTACAGACCACAAGGAGACCAAAGTTGTCAAATGAAGAATATTTGCCTGGTGATTTACAACTTTACTGGATCCCTTTTTTCCTGTATGGAAATTTTCATAAGTGGTTTGGCAAACGCCTTTAAAATAACTGTGGTATTTGGCAGAAGAAAGGCTGCAGAACTTAGGCCTGCTGTTTCCATTTTAGTTCAACAGTGAGACTCCGCTCAGTGATATGAACCAAGTACAGAATTCACAGTCCAAAGACATAAGTTATTAGAAACAAGTTGAGTAAAAAGGAGACATGTGGATCAGCCCACAGAAATTCATTAGACAATGGTTTTTGAATGCCTGTTCCAAACAATTTGTCACATCAACTGTTCAATATAGTACAGCCTAATACTGACTGCGTACGTATATAAATTTACACATCAGTAGCTATAAAAGTGTTTATATTTATCACACAACACTGCTCATTAGAGATAGTGGAGCATGTGAACACACATGTTAGTAATTTATACCCACAAAAATCATTCAGTTGTTCACATTACAGAGGTCTGTGTATTATTAGGATGAATCCAAATATACACACTTTATCACTTTTTGGAAGGGCAGACAAGGGTCATAAGTGACAGCTTCCTGAATTTTATTTTCTTTTAATTTCAACATATGTCACCAGAAAACATCCTGAAACTCAAAGCTTTCAAATGAAAGCCTAATTTCACTGCTATTTCTGACTCATTAATATTTAAAACTGCTTATAAGAGGTGAAGTGACATTTGTCAGACAGATTCAATCACACACTACCCACACAGGATTGACTTCTGAAACACCTAGGTTGGACTTCAGTGAGAATATTTATGGACCAGTGTCTCCCCAACCAGACAGTGATGGCACTGTGATCTCTTGGCCCCAGAGAATTCTCCAGGCACCCACTCTAACAGAGTCTTTTGGAAGGTGTATAGGTGGAACCATGAGTAAGAAATGAGTCAGGGGAAGCACTGGACCTAGAAACAGCATGAATGGACTCAAAATTTATGGTGATTTCTGCAAGTAACCACCAACTTCCAAGATCCTTGGGGGATCTCTCTGAGACACAGGGCCACCTCAGACTGTGTGTTTTGTTCACAAGAGCTAGTTCCATGACTAGAAGCACAGACTCATGCTAGCAAATACACAGAACAGCAGAAAATTTAATCTTCAGAATTAATTCATTGCACATATCTACCTCAGGTCCACTGAAAATAGTGAGTGCTACTTGCACTCAGGTGCATGGAAATGTCACTATTACAGATATTATACAGGGTGTATGGAAAGCCTCATGTTGATTTCAGAAAAGGAATTTCTAATGTTTGGTAGGTAGTGATTCTTGACTGTACTTTTTGGTTTTGCATGATTAATGTCTTTATTTAGCTATAAGAAAGCCATCTCTTGCTGTGTCCTATTGAGATTTAAATTGGAGACAATTTGAAAGCACAATGAGCTGGGAGTCAACTGGACATTTTTAAAGGAGGGAAATGATGCAAAAGCAGTTTAAACTTGTAGTTCAGTGTTGCAAAATGACGAAAAGCGAATCTTTTTACTCAAGGAAACACACAAAAAATAGCACAGCTTGTCCCTGAGACAAGGCCACAGAGGCACCACGGTATGAATCATCAGGGCATCATATTCAGGCAAACTGTCAACATTGGTAGAGGTCCTGCAACCTTTATTAGCGAGAGATTGAAGAAAAGAATTTTGTACCATTTCCCATTGTGCTGAACAAGAATTTGCCTGGAAGCCTTGCTTGACAGATTGGCCCCTATTCCCACTAAGATTTGTGCTACTGTGAAACACGAGTGTCTAATGCATGGGCTGTAACGTAGTGACAGGCTAGCTTCAGTTCTTCTGAAAAATGATACAGAGACGAGAGGACGGGCTCTGCTCCACCTTTCAGGCTTTTCAAACTTGCATTTGGAGGGTAAACAGGCGGGACCCCAGACAGAACTGACAGACAATTAAAAGGCCACTCAATACAAGCAAGTGTATCTGCGTGACACATGACCTCTGTGAGCACATGATATCATAGGGCATGAAACAACATCTTGCTATCAACCTGAAGTCAAATGAGAATTATATTAAGCCCTGTCAAGAGGTTAACTTCTCTGCAGCAGGAGCTTTGTTCTGACTGTGTCCTTCTTATCAAAACTTTGGGATTGCTTTTTCCCGAGGGAACTTAATCTTTCAGATTTGGGTCAGGAGGTATAATAAGAAATACAAAGAAGTAAACACTATGAAATTTTAAGGGGCAAGTAGGACATTTTTTTAGAATTTAGTTAGAGGAAGTACTATCTTATGTGAACTCTAAGAATGCAAGCATGGCGGATGCAATTTTTCCTTTGAAAAAGCTTACTACTTTTTTTACTACTTAGAAAAGTAGTAAAATAAAAGATCTTTATGGATTTGTATACCTCATAATTGGAAAAAAAAAAAAGAAAAAGCAACAATATGTAGAGAAACAGATTTTAGGAGTGTTCTCATTTTTACCTGCTCATCTTGCCTTGTACATTTTAGTGGAAACACTTCAGTATGCATTGTTATTGTTGTATGTGAAAAATTTGAGATTTTAAAAAGTCGTTGTTACATAAAGAGGATGTTTATTTTGGCAAAATGAGAGTTTTTGAAACTGTGAAATTATACATTTCATTTCCACCAGCTGTTGAATAACCTATATTTTTCAATTGTTTTGTTTTTTCCCCTTTTTTGAGAGTTGGGCTATGTAATGTAAGGAATATGGACCAATGCTGTGTGGCACTCTATTGTTGGCTTGCTACCACATTTCTATTACATAACGGGTGGTGCAGAATAATGTTTGCAGTGTTCTATGCCAAATGCATTCTGAAATATTTGCAGCATCATAGAACAGATGGAAATTAACAATGTTTAAGCTCAAATCTGTTCTCTTTGATAGTCTGTTGAAAGGATGGTTTTAAGCAAACTTTCAAAACAAACTTTCTAGGTATTTAAGATGTGTAAATACGAATATAGAAAATGTAGTGGAGAGTGATTAAACACATGGTAAATATTCTGGTTTTGATTTGACTTGAATTGAACTAGGAGATAAAATGCTTGAAATGTTGTCAATACTTTCGTGTTAAAGAGAAGAAAACATCTTGTATATCCATGTCCATTGGATTTAATTTGAGTGAGATTTTTTTCTTCTTGAACATGTAATCCAAGCAGAAAACAGGATACTTGAATAATTGGCATGCTTCTGATGTTTGATGGCTTCCATAATTCCCAGTTTGGAAGCTGTAGGGCTACATTTCAATTTATGTATGATGAGTTGCTACAGAACAGTGGAGGGAAAATTTTCCAGAGTTTCAGTTCATTCTGTTAATTTTTGTAGAATCCTTTGTTGTTGTTATTTGGTTTCATTTGAATCAATGAAAAGCTTTGTTAAAAAAGCAAATAGGAAGGAAAAAATCCCCAAAGAAATGGACTGGTATTTTAATATCCAAATATGAGAGCATAACCATGGAAAAAAAATTGTTTTACAATTGTAACAGTTTTCAATTTTCAAAAACAGTTAAATAAATTAATGCTGAATGAGAATTATTTCACACCTGTCAAAGATAATTTGCCACATTTGCCCTCTCCTCCTTTTCTGAGCATCTCCCATTTCCATACTATGTGCAGCCAGACAATGTAAATTAAACTGGGAAAGTAGCAAGAGAGAAAAAAGACTGTAATGGAACAAGGGCTATTAAATGTGAGCAGCTGTTAGGGGAGGGCTGGACCTGAAAGTGTGACCAGAAGACAGACTTGAATCTGAGAAGAGAGCCTGCTAAATTTGGTTCCACTGCCTTGGCAACTACAGGTTTCCGCCTTTCCTTCTTCTGGGAATGAGCATACCATCTTCTGTTGCCTTTTCTGAATTGATGTTTACGGGAATCTGCCTCTAAAGTACCTGGGAAGTATCTAGCTTCAATGCTAAAATTGGGTAGGGTTGTTTACAATTGCTGGTTATTGTTGATAGTTATGTTGTGTTAATCATCATTCAGTAAAAATGTGACCTTTCCAGCACAAAATGGTGAGCCATGGGAAACTGCATCCAGAGACTACCTTTAAAAGAAATGTTAACAAAGAAGAAGGCAGCACTTCAGAGCATTTCTGGCATTTTTTTTAAGCATTGGGGATTGGTCTTTAGAAATCAAATTTGCTAATCTAATTGTGATAATTCATGTTTCATTCTGTGTCTTCAATCTACCTTTATTTCAGAAAATAATGGAAGTTAGAGTGTGGTTTTGGAAGAATGGTAGAAGAAAGCAACTATTAATGTTATTTTAAGATTTGAAGGTTATAGTGGGAAAGCAGGAACAGGCTTTAATATAAAAAACCAACCTATTCTGAAACAAAGAGAAAACATAATGAGGAGGCCTATTGATCAGAAAAAGCAGGGAGTGCTTGTTCCAGCACCCTTACCTCTGTGAACCTAGGTTTCATGAAACTCGCCTCTACACTGGGATGAAATCATCACCCAGAAACTGGAAATGAATTCACATTATTTTTTTGATTTATCATTCACCTAGGTATCATTTCACCATTTGTAGTGATATGTCTTATGATTGACCATGTAGACACTGTTTCCCTAATTTCTCTGAATGCTTCATTGTGGATGGCAAGGGTGTGCTCATTATAGTAGCAGTAACTTAAGAGAGGCAACCCTGTGCAGAGAGGAACCCTTTATGTAGAGTTACTAAAGAAGATAACAAAGAATTCATAGTATTGTTAGCTTCCTTGCTCTACTGAGGAATATAAGATGGTAGCTCAAAGTGCTGGCCCTTTCTTGGCCTACAGTATTTCAAAATTTATCTGAGAGGAAATCTGTGGGGGATCATTAAGAGAGGCGAGCAAAACCAGGAGAAACATTAAGGCACTTTAAAGCTTCTATGGGGATTTTTTTCTTGGTGAAATTACTTACATACATCTACCTGGAAATTCCTTGGGGAATTTTATCAACTTTTTTCCTCTTTTTCCCTTCAACTGAAATCAAGATCAATTCACAAAGCCTTCTAGTACTTGACACAACAAACAAATGTGTTGACATGATTAGCAGTGTTTAGAACACCAGTTCTCAGAAGTAAGAGAGACTACAGGCTGTAGCATTAGTCTGCCGAGCCATCAAGTCAGAGCCTTTTTCTTACCTTTCTGAGACAGAGAGACTCTTAAATTGAATAATTGTCATTTTCCAGCTTTCAGTGAGGCCAGAAATCACTAAAGATCTCATTTAAACTTTCTGTTCTAGTTCTCAAGCAAATTTACGATAGAGGTCAGTCCTTTAGCAAGATTTCTGGAGGGAATTCTTCATCAAAACAGATGGGGATTTTTCCCCATTGTAGTTTAAACTAACTTCCATCAATTTTTCTTCTCATTTCACTCATCTTATTATGACCTTCATAGGATAAAAGAATAGTGCAACCATGCCTTTTCTCTGAGTATTGTGCTTCTCAGTATATTATGTAGTTAATATTGATTATAAATCACAGTGAACTCAATGAATGCCTTCCTACTCCTATGCTGCTCCATGACAGGCAGTCTCACACTTTTATTCATGCTTGGAAATACTACTATTTTTATATTTTTCTACAGAAAGATCATGAGTTCATTGTATTTTTATAGATAGAACAAACTTAAACAGAAATATCCAAGACAATCTATCAAACCAAAAGATTATGAAAAGCTATTTTCTTCTAACTAAAATGAGATTGATAAATGCACATTAACCTAATTATCCTAACGATTGAGTTTAGCAAGTTAATAGGATCTGACATCTGTAATGAAAAACAAAGATAGAGATACATGAGGGAGAGCAAAAGAGTATTTTGGAAGAAGCTTATGTGTTTTAAATGACTTTTCTGTACAACTTTAGAGCTTATGGACAGGAACATCTGGAGGGTCTGGAGGCTGACAGTTCAGTTTGAAAGAAGCACGGCTGTGGCAAAGGCAGGCATATTGTCAGCCCTCCTCTCTTGCCAAGAACTTGAAAAAAAGCATCTCTCAGCATGGAAGAATGAAGGATATTTGACACATGTTAGCTGTTTGGGGCTTTTTTTGTACAATGTTGTCAGAGACTACCAGATAAGGTGTGCGGTTCCACCCAGAACCAAACAGCAATTATGGAGCACTAACCACTACTTAAATTAAAATCTAACTTCTTTCTCATTTGTCTCAGCTGAGCTGAGACAAAGCTGAATCATAGTTTCTGAAGACAAAGGTTTGATTTTACAAAATCATTTTCTGGTGCTATACCTGTTCTAGTCTTCATTCATCTTCTGCACTGAAATGAGATCCAGCTTCCTCCTCCACCATTTTTTTGTCTTTCCTGTGACTATGTTCAGCACAGTTTTCCCATTCTCATTCCATATTTTCACTATAAAATCAACTGTGCAGATGCATATAAAGACAAAATTATAATATATGTGACACAATCACAGTAGTGTGCTTTTGCTTTTTTAAGTAAAAAAAAATTTGAATGGGCTCTTGAGTGTCAACAGTTGATATTTTCTAAAGAAAAAAAGAAAAAAGGGAGGTGTGAAAGTATCTCAGCTCAGATTTCTGCAATGTAAGAAGACCTGAGTAGCACCTTAAGTTGTTAAAACTCTCCCTCCATCACTTCTGCCTGGTAGGAGACACTGTTTTCATGGCCCTAGCCCAACCCGCCCCTCACTCAGACGTGATGCTGTAGGGAGTAGGCGCATGAGACTGATATTTTGTTATGAGGCACAGGGAAAGGATGGGTAGGGGTGATAGAAGGTGTGTGTGACAATCTGAGAGAAACACAGCTACAAACCAAGAATAATCAGCAGCAGCCTTAGGAATGATGCTGCACAGAGTTTACATGTGAAGATCTCAAAGAGCTTCACCAGACTAATTAACTAGTTGTCACAGCAGCCATGGGAATTTATAAGATACTACAAATAAGTTTTACAGAGGAAGATCTGAGCTGGCTATTGGTGTTATTAGGGCATCTCAGGCAGTAGCAAGTCTACACCCTCTCAGAACTGAAAGGCTCCATTGAACAAGAATTTGCGTTGACCCTGTTAGACGCTGGAAAGATCCAGCAAAACCACAAAGAGAGTGACTCAGATGGTGAGTTCAGGTTGGGTGGGGAGATACTGCCAGAGGGGACTGCCAGACTAGGTACCTTGTACAGTTGAAAAAAGGATGAGAAGGTTTTGCAGAGTACTGTGGCTTTGCAGTCAACAGCAAAGTGTTGAGAAAAGTGAGAGAGAAGAGCAAGGGGCCCAGGCTGACTGTGAGAAAGAGGAGAAAAGAGATGCTTGGACAGGTTGTTCTGCTTAGATTCTTTTTACAATTTAAAGTAACATTTATTTCTTTGTGGGCTTTCCCTTAGCTTGTCTCATTGTATCAGCATGCCCAGAACACCCTGACAGGATATACTTTATGTCTCTCTAAAAGTCCATGAAATCAAAAGTTTAGTGTTATCAACCAAAAATATCAATTAAAGATAAAAGAGTAGGCACTAAGGAGTGTCTACTTCTTCTCTATTTGCCTTATTCATCTAATGGAAACTAAATATGAAAATAAATGTATTGTATGCAAGGAGAATTTTTTCCTTTAGTGACAAGCAGGAGGTAAAGACAAAATTAATATTATTTGTCTTTGTTATTGCATTTTTCAAATTAATTTGTAGTGCCACAGAACGCGTTGATCTTTTTATGCTAATTAAAACACATCAACTTGGGACTATATCTACCAAATTTAGATGTTGACAATGTGTCAGTTTGTAAATAAACATTCTTAGGACCAAGGGAGGTGAAACATTCATTTAGTGGACTGGCCCCTTAGCTGTTAAAAGGAAGAATAATTTTTTACTATTTCATATTCTCTCAAAGTCTAGCACAGTCATTTGAGTAGAAAAGGAGAAATACTTAAAAATTTATTTTGGTATTCATGATAAATTCAATTTTGAAAAGTCAGATCTCCACCATTTATGATGGTTCAGTGAGTCAGCATTACTGTGCTCGAAGAACAGGTTGGCAGGCCTGATGATATCAGAGTGGAGCCAGAAGTGCAGGATTGACTCCTGAAAAGTTCACAGATGAAACACCTGACTCAGTCATTCTGGCGAGTGAAAAGTGGATCTCTGTACTGGGCAAAACTGGCAGGGTTTGGGTAGGTAACAGGGGTAGGTCACAGATGCCTCCAGGTGGCACAGCAGTGGATGGAAGAAACCTGTCAGACTCCAAAATTTTAACTTGCGTGAGGACCATGAGGCACCTCTGCTCAGACATATTTGGGTGAAAGTAGTGGCTGTTGCACTCAGGAGACCCAGAAAGAGACATCTGAGGAAACACAAAAGGTAAAATGAGAGGAGGTGGGTGAGGATGCATGTGAGGACAGAGAAAAGGAGGTGGGAACATGGGAGGACACACAAAAAGGGCTTGTTTGAAGAGAAATGTGAAGAGAAGCAATTAGAGAAAGAAAATGGAAGAGTCACTGTGGGGAACAATCCTGGAGATGCACTCTTAGGATGCACTCTTAGGAGCTCTGTGACAGAGTAGGGCCCTCTAAAGGGATGTGGAGGACCCAAGGTGGGTCAGGGACTTCCCTGAGGGAACTGCAGCCTACAGAGGAGAGCCCAAGATGAGACTTCTTTGCCCACAACAATCTCCAGGCAGACAAAGGACAATAAGGAAATATGAACATTTTCTCCACATAGTAAAATATGAACTGACCTAATTTATCCAGAACAATAATGATTTGGGAGTGTATTAAATGGTCTTTAAGTACCTGCTTTTGTGAAGATGAGATTAAGGTGTGTTGTGTGATATCTTCCAGTCTTCCAAGATTAGAAATAAGCAATAATAAGAAATAATTCTAGTAAGATAGAAATAAGTAGTCTTCATTGTAGGAACATAAAACATCTCTTTTCCTTCTCCATGGAAATACCCAATAGTGACAGTAAATATTACCTTTTCTGTGATAAAGTACATTCTCTGAGTGGAAAACTCAAGTGTTTGAGGTTTTTTGAAAAGAAAACACATTATTTGGCTGATGGATTGTTTTTAGAATATTGAGTGGTTGACACCATTGAAAGAAATCCCTGGGAGTATACTTCAGAAGAAGTCTGGTTTTGGGGAACTTTTACTGATTGCTGAATTTTTTTTTTTCCTTTGTTTTGAAATGGTGAATGCTTCATTGCTCTTCAGTGTGCCAATATATTATTGTGCCAATACTAAAAAGTGTCCTTTGGGGTTGGAAATATTTTCAAATATGCAATAACATATCTGTGATTTTCTAAAGAGAGGAAGGTGAAAAAAGATTGAAAAAAAAAAGTTAAAAATTGGTAAAGAAGTGGGAGAACTTATGGATTTGTTTAAGAAATCAAATTTTCAGTCAAAAAATATGCTTTATCATGATATAATTTTGTAATTTTTTTCTAACTTGAACAAACCAAGAAAAAATTCTCAGTGTTTTTTTTTTGAATTTTCAGATTTTTGATAGCTGAATATAGAATTGTATTTACTGATGTAGAATTGCATTTACTATAGACACACTGTTGTTTTTCTTCCTTAAGAAACTTGATTATCTAGTGTTTATATCTCAAAATTAAACCAAAGGGAAATGACAGTTATGGAACAGTTGTTCTACTGTTATATACATGTTATGATTAAGAATAATTTTTAGATGCTCATTTTCTGAAGGGATACTGCACATTTAGAGCATTATAGAGATCTGATCTCAGTTTCTGTCAACATTCACATCCTAGGAACCATTCCTTTGAATTAAATTTATGTTTAACTTCCCTCCTAGGAAGATACCGGTAGCATCTCTTAACAGCTTTTTACAATCATTATGTGTGTAGAACTGACCTGAAACTTATAAATTAAGGATTACCGTATCTAGAAATGCACAGGGATATATTTAGCTGAACAGAGTTGACTCTAAGTTTTGTATGATGTAAAGAAGGATACAGAGCACTTGTCTCTTATGAAGTAGTGTTCAGATTTGTGTTCAGTTTTGGACCCTTCACTAAAGGCAGGACGTTGAGGTGCCTGCCTATATTTGAAGAAGGGCAAAGAAGCTGGTATCTGGCTGAGCCCAGTGTTAAACCTGGAGTAAAGAAGGCTGAGGGGAACCTTATCTCTCTGAAACTTCCTTAAGGGAGGCTGTACTGAGGTGGGGGTCAGTCTCCCATCCCAGATAACAAGCATTAGGAGCAGGGAAAATCACCTCACTTTGCCTCAGAAAAGGTTTAGAATGACTATTAGGAAAGAATTCTTCATCAAAAGTGTCAACCACTGAAGATGCTGCCCAGGGAAGCCACTGAGTCGCCATCCATGGAGGTATTTAGAAAATGTGCTGATTGAGCAGTGAGGGACATGATCTGGTCTTGAGCTTGGCATTGCTGGGTTAATGGCTGGCCTCAAAGATCTTAATGGTCCTTTCAGCCTATATGATTCTATCTGTGAGTGTAAATCCATTAGTGTGTTGTGTAATACAAACAAGAGATACAGTAAATAAGAATTAAGCACATAATTTTAATTAAAATTTCCTATGCTTGATATCAAAGAAATAAAATACTGTAAAATACAGGCTTAAATAATGATTTTTTTCTGAAGAGACAAAGCTACTTATGAATCTATTAATTCCATAAGTAACCATTAAAATTTCAATATTTTTTTATGCTCTAAATTTGTCTTCTTTTCCGACTTGCTTTTCTTCGATTTGTTTTCCTCCCTATTATGTGACAGATTTGTGACATCAAACACAAGGCACCTTTAACACTACAATATTATGTTTGCTGGAGAGTTAGTGCTGGACAGAGCACAGACTTTATTCCTATGCTTGGTGAAAGAACCTGGGAAAATGAGAGTTTCAATGTACAACTTCACAGGAACAGATTGATTACAAATCTTTATTCTTTTTAACTCCTCTCATGACTAATTGAAAAATCCTAGGATTCAATCTTCAGAAGTACCAAATATGTGCAGCTTCATTAGTCTTCCAGTAATAAGGAAATATTGTGCAAAGCAACTTTAAAAATAAATAGATCTCATGCATGTTTGGGCTTTCTTCAGGAAACTGCTGATTAATTATGACACAGATTGTTCATTAATTTTTCTTCTCTAGAGGAGTCAGATCTTGGGAAATGTAATTGTGGTGCACAGAACATATGAAAGTTTTAATCTTTCTCTCACAGAGTCCCTCAGACAAAATGATTACTATTTGCAGGTGGCATTTATACACAGGATTTGCAAACAAAGTCAAAACAAAACATTACATTGTTTCAAACTACTAACCTACAAGTCTGGCAGCAGCCACATATAAAATAAAACCCTTCAGAATACTTACTAAGTTTTTCTGAAAATATTATTAGAGGTATTTGGTACTAAAAGATGTTTGTAGACCTCCTTGAAATCTATAGTTTACAGGAGCAATGGAATTCTGACCATAATTGTGGGTTGTAGACAGTGGCATTAAAACACTGCTTACTTCCCTCAAAGGAATAGTGTGAAAGTGGAATCACTGTACAATATTTTCAAAACACTTTGAGATCCTCACATAAAAAGAATATAGCTGTGCAAAGTATTTTTTTTTTCCAGTAGGGAATGTTTGTGATTTTGATTTTAGCATCCATGTCTATTCGGGCCTTGTATGTTTCCAGAACTCAATTAGATGCCAGCATATATTTAATGAGAAAATACTCTAAATGAGTAGAAAAAAAAAATAAACTTGGTTACCTGTATATAAAACAAGCCTTTCTATCCTTGGTGATGATATTGTACTGCAGCTGTGGTGTCACAAGCACTAATGAAGAAAAAACCAGTACAGGTTGTCAAGAAATCTTTAGAAACCAATTAAGTGAAGTTTGTCAAACTAAAGAGGCCCTAACCTACAGGGAGAGCTAATAGCTTTATTTCAAAGACAAAGTTACAGCTCAGCATAGGGCCTCTGCAGAATCTAGTTCTTGTTGAAATAACCTACTTATAAAATGCCAAGATTTGTTTTGTTTCTCTTTTCAGTTTTGTTTCACTAATATTTTATTTTAGTTAAAATTTTGCTTGGCTAACATGACAATGTGTGTGTGTGTGTGTGTTTAATTTCTCCAGCACTGTAGATATAAACTTTCTCCTAGCTAATATCACAAAATGTAACAAGGAGTTAAGTTGGAGTCGCAAAGTCTGCAGTTCGTAACTTGACATCCTGTCTTTGCAGAGTCCACTCTGCAGCTGACACAAAGCTCTATTTAATGTGCTGCCAATCACTTCTAGTCAAGTACAGTACCGTAAATCCTCGAGTACTCCTTCAAAATGATTTTGTTTATATCTTTTTCCATTTAATCTGTTTTTCTCTTGCTGTACAGCGAAGTGTAAATCCAAGCAGAATTGCCAGTATTGGCTCCAGGAAAAGAAGTTATCCTTTAAATTGCTTTCATCTTCTTTGATAGACTTCTAGGAAGCAACCAGCTTGCTAAGGCATGAGAGAGAGGCTATGAAGTCTCTATGTAAGTTTCAAATAATCAGAAATGTACTGTTAAATATATATTACTAGTGCAGATTCGAAGGACAGAAGTTCACAGCTAGTTAAAGAGTTTAGCTACAGTTAATAGCATCAGTAACTCAACTGTACTTGATTATTCATCTGACACTTAGGCCCTCTCAGTTGTCCCTTACTTGGTCATCTTTGCACCCTCACAGGCTGTTCACTTGTTTCAGCCTTGATCCATACCAGCTTTCCTGGGTTTTCTTCCACCATTTTCTGACCCACTCATACCATCTTTGATATTATCCTCTTCTCAGCCTCTCCTGTTTAACTCTTCTGTGCCTTCTTACAATCTCTCAGATTCCTTCCCTCTGCTTTCTCTTCCTCTTTTTTTATTCCCCCAATGATATCAAGAAGACTTTCCTTCACTTCTTGCTTCTTCTGCTTTCTGCTAGTCTGTCCCAGCATCATCAGCTGCAGTGGTTACATGTGAGACTCCTGCTCTCAGCAAGAAGCAAACGTCTGCACTTATCACAATTATGCTGACTTCCTTCACTTTGTAATTGACCTTCTGCTCCTTAGATCTGTATTTATCCTAGCTGAACAAATCTTATCCAGGTTAAAACAGACAAACTGAGCAGCCATGATGCCATTCTTCAAACCCTTTTATTCCTTCTGTTTCTCTTTTTTTCTCACAGTATCCTGTCTTATCGCCTTTCTCTCTCCCACTGGTTCCAATACATCCAGTCTAATCTCCTCCCTCTTTCCTGATGTCCTTTTAAAGTACAGAACCATACTGAGAATTACTTTTCAGTAGAACCAGTACTATTCAGCAAAATGGTTCAGTTTTTCCTATCATAGGAAAAAGTCTGCTTGACTCTGCTTTATTCTACAAAATTTCACCTTTGACCAGTGTGGTCACTGAGATTAATGTTTTCAATTGCTGTTCAGTACTAATTTCTAATCATATTCTATGCTTTTTCAAACCCACTCCATATGTTCATGCAATTGAAATTACTCTCCTCTAATTCCCTAAATACCTTCTGAACCCAAAATTCTTCTATGTATTCAATGATTTATTGTCTTATCTTGACAGAGCTAGTTATTTTCTTCTCCTTGCAAGCAGGACTTCTCTTGATTTCATGTTTATTTTGATTTTCATATTTCCTTTTTGACTGGCCTTCCACTTGCTGACTGAATAGTCTCTATCACCTCCTACAGGATTCTGAGGGTGCTGCAAAAGTCAGTTTTTGTTTCCTTTTTCCATAGTGTTAATGGTAGCTGGGACAAGGAACACCCCCTCTCTGTGGTAAGGGTGGCACTTCAAGCCAGAAGTGTGACTCTTTGGGTTGCAGACCAGTGAGGAAAGGGAATGATGGAGAAGCATCAGACATGGGAGATAATGCCAGCCTGAATTCTTACATCACTGTTTTCACTTGCAGACTCTCAATCAAGAGCAATCATGCAACATGTTTGGAAAGCAAAATGTAATTTCCTTTCGACCAAAGAAAATACTGGGCTTCCTCTCAGGAATCCTCATCTATTGCCACCTGCTCTAGATCAACCTGCCTGGGTAAATAATTATAAAATTTTGCTTCCTTCTACAATTATCCTCAAACTTTTTTGCCAAACTGTTTTTTTCTTCCTCTGAAGTGGGATAGAGCTGCACCTACACTGTGGGAGAGGTGTACTTATGTCATCTGAGATGCACACTGCAGTCAATGCTGGATTGAATAGGGACAAAATCCTGTGAAGATTTTTGGTTATCCTCACAAATTAAACAGAGAAGACCTGCTCCCAATAGATACCTCTTCATGTATATATCCAAGAATTCTCAAAAATATTTTAGTCAGAAATTGTAGAATAAAATAATCAAGACATACAAAGGTTCATGTGTAGGACCAGGAGTGTGAAGCTCACAGCGGAGTTTCTTCATCCTTTATAATGGGCACAATCAATGCCACCATGACAGCCACGATTTCCATCTCCATTATTAGATTCAATTTGATCATGTCTCTAGATAGATACTCTTGTGAAAAATATGTTTGGGTCTCTGTGATACACTATTTCCTGAGCATTCTTAATTCTCCAGTCCTTTCTGTCAGCTGAATATTGCACTCATCCACTGCTGCTGTAGCTTTTTTTATGGTCCTCAGAAATGTCATCATCTGACATCCATCCATCCATCCACCTGTGAAAATTTCTATTACTTCCATCATACAACAAATGTTAATTTGGTAAACATATTCAATATTGGATGATTCTTGTAATTTTCATACTGTAGACTATCACTACTGCTTCTATAATTTCCTGTGAATTTACAGACATTTAACAATTGTCTTCAACTGGAAAAGTCTTCAAAAAACACTTTTAAAATTTAAAAATAATAATAATGTTCATGCTCTTTACTATGCTCGTTTTCATAATCCTATTCAAGCAATTCAATATCCCTACAGTCTCAACAGGAATCAGGATATTTAGATTTCTCACAAAACTATATTTTGCGCAATGCCTATGGAGGACTTCTGCAATGTTCTCATTATTTTCTTGTGAAATGTTATCTGTGTGTTTCTACACATTCTCTCATATTGTAAAGGGTCCACAAATTCCCTGGGACATGACCTGTCTTGATTTGTGTTTTAAAGTGTCTGACCATAAGAATGAGGGCAATGGATAGCATACAGATATAGTAGTAATGATGCCAACAGCAAAAGCATTAATGTCACCTCTGGCCTGGTGGTTTGGGAATTGCTTCTAGATTGTGCTGCTAATTCTGCTGCCAAAACAAAAGAATTAAGCAAGAGTTGCTGAACACTAATAGAAACGAAAATAGCACTTTTGCAGCTCAAATCTGTACCTTGGGTGTTTCTGTAGTAAGTCAAAATCTGATGGGTGTATTTTTGTCCATGAGACAAAGAGTGATGAGATTCCTCAGCAAGTGCTAGCATTGGTGCTGAAGTGATAGACTCTTGATTGGCAGTGAAAATGTCAGCAAATTTTCCATTTCCAGGTGGTTTCATGACATGCAGCTAAATTAAGCTTATGTATAGGCATTAGTCAAAGTTAGAAAAATAGCAGCAAGAAAAAGAATGATACATTGGATTTGATCAGTATAAAACTTGCTTAGGGATCAACATGCTATGTAGCATCCCTTGAGTGACACTATTGTACCTTATGGTGCTGCTTCTGATGGGTTGGAGGGGTGTGCTTAGGAGAGTGGAGGAATAATATATTCTTCATGGATCAGGTGAATAGAAATTATTTAATATTGAAATTACCAAAAAATCATTCATAATTTAGTTGAAGACATTACTATTAAAATATTGCCATTTTCAGAGGGAACTCTATGAAGACCCACCAAAAATTGTACTAACATTGACATGTAAATAAAATAATAATGAAAACACTTAGATTTTCACCAGCTATTATAAAAATGCTTTAAATTAACACAGTAAAAATAAGTAAGTAAATAAATATAAAATGGAAAATTATCTTGTCTAGACAAAAATTAGTGTATTATGTAAAATTTTGTAATGTACAAAAATTTGTAGTGAAGTATTGCTACACAGCTTGGCTAAGAAGATTATCCAGTACAGTTTCTGAATAAACATATTGGAAATAGCTGATATTTGGTGCTGCACTACTTTTCAGCATTTAAAATGCACATCTGAGTACTAGGGGATTACTGGTCATAATGCCATGATGTGCTCTAAAGACTGGCACACTGACAGCTCTGTTCTAACTCAACTACGTCTGCCTGAATTACAAGTCATCAACAAAATATGATAGACATAGAGATTCAGACTTTTCTTGATATATCTATATCTATATATAGATATATACATATACCTATCCACTGTGCATTCTCATTTTTTCTTTAGGGAGACACAAAGAGTAGGACCTCTAAGATAAGATGCAATTGATTGATTGACTTCCTTTTCGTTCAAATGTAGGATATTTTCAAGATACTTTTGAAGTACAATGATCTGTTTTTCATGTGTTTTACCCATACAGTTTTGTTCACAATCTTTCATGAAGTGCTGGAAAGAAAAAAATCCTTTGCTCAAAAAATTTGTAGGGAAGAGTTTTCTGTTGAATTCATGCATTACATCAATGTTACCCTTGAGTTTCTATGCCTGTTGTCAAATTTGAATGATCAATATTCTGTTCTACTCTATACCACTTCTAAGGATGTACAAAAGAATTGATCAGTGTTGTAGAGTGTTTCATAGCTCATAGAAGGTGGAAAACAAGAAAGTAAAAAGGCTTGTCATTTGTAATGAAAGACACTGTAGTATTTGAATCTTTAAATTGATGCTGAAATTCTCCCATTAATTTCAAAATTTGTAGCAGTTTCTGAGGTTTTTTTGGTTTTGATACTGATTCTACCTATGTTTTACCCCTGCTTTTATGAATACATCATCAGATACTCTTTACTGTAAAATAGCAGTTACAGGATGTTATACTCCTATTAATTTGTTTTCCAGGAAAGATTAAAAAATGAAAATAGTTCAAGAGCACTACATTTCATAAATTATGAGAAAATTAATTCAGGAAGGACAAAGATCCAATTGTTACCTTCTTTTCATTTGCATTGAACTGGTTTTTTAATCGTCCATTGATTCACATCTACAGGTGAGAGTTACAGGATGCTTCTGCTGGCAAGTAATTTTGGTTACAAAAATAACAGCGATTTTGGACAGCCAGAGCAATTGCATTTGTAATGAAGAGACATGCTAATGATCACTTCACTGCTGAAATAGATGGTTTCAGAAGCAGACTGATGTTGCCAGAGTTAGAGGTCAGCAATCTAAAGGTTGATGTAACTTTTGCAGGTGGCAGAGAAACACCAACCATTCTCTAGTCTGATATGGTATCTGGTACTAGCAATATTTCTATTACCTCTTTCTTCACTCTTCCTTTATTTCTTCCCCCAAATATATTTATAATTGTTCTATGACAATAATGAATAATATTCATGGATGAGTCAGAGGCAAATTAACTTTTTGTTCCTTACAAACTTAGTAGTTTTGAACACTCAAATTCTTTAAAAGTGACAGAACCACAAGTTATGGCCTTTTTCTACTTAGGGAGATTTTCTGGACACTCTTTTGGACTGAGAGAGAGAGAGAGAGAGAGAGAGAGATATGCATTACCATACAAATTCATCACAGTAAAACACACATTTTATTTCCCATGTTAGCATCTTGTATTATACATTTTATACATAATTTTGGAATTTCTTTGTAGATTTAAGTTGCTTAGAAAATTACTATTTCAGTAAATGCCTCTTTTGTTCTCTTCATCTCTTTCATCAGTGTTACCTCTTTCCAAGATTCTGCATTGTGGGGAAGTGTCCTGTGTTGTTGTCTTGTTGTATTTTGATTTCAAGACTTTTATATTTTTCTGTATATACATTGTTGCGTACAAAATAACCTTCATTTAAAGCAGTATATTTTCAATATGATTAAGAAGAGAATAGAATATATAAAAAATACTTTTTGGATTAGATAACATTTAAAGCTTTTTTCAAATAAAGGAAAGCATGCTAGTATTAATTATACATTTTAATAAAATTTATTTACTCTTTAATAAAGAATTAATGAATCAGTTGTATGTACTTCAGAAATATATGGTAGGAAAAGGACCTCAAAAAGAACACTTTTTTAACAGTTTAAAATAAAAGACTTTGCCTGTCCAGCTCTTCATGTGAACCCAAATTAGCATTCTGTGTTCATCTTGAGCTTGGATAGATTTGAAGCCTTTCATGTCTAAAACCGCATGATCAAGGGCGAAATCTTTTGCTAGCACTGGAATCTGGAGGGGGAAACAAGACATGCACACATGGCTTTATCACTGTGTGTTTTACTGCAGAGACCATGAAAAAAAAATCTCCATTGTGTTTTATTTAATTAAAGCACACTGCCCCCTTTTGAATTTCTTTTTAAGAAAAAATAAATCCTTGCTCATTAAAGATGTAGAGACCTACAATATATGGTCTCTTGCCACAATGCTAGCTTTAACTATACTTTTAACAGCTTACAAATGACAGATCCTATATAAAATAATTTGATAGTCCCATAATTAATTCAATTGCAGGAACCTTGCCTGGGTAGGAATCATGTTTGAATATTGTCCCTCATGAAATATTATCTTCTGATTAGCTTGGATTTTAGCAGGCAATGTGTATATAAATTACAGTGCAACACAAATGCATAATTCTTTTAGTTTCATCTATGGTTTCATATTTTTGAAATTATTGACTGAAATTTTTTATAAAGGAGAATCATCTGCTGTGTGTATCAAATACATCTATTCCAATTGACTGTCTATCAAAAAATGCAAATAGATTTAGCCTGATGTTAAACACATTTGATCACAAATACTTTTAAAGTGAAACTTGAGCTTGTAAATCATAGTGTCCCTGTCCAATTCAGGTGAAATAGGAGAGGCAAAATTAAAAAAAACTAGTAGAATGAAAGGCAAATGTAGTGGAGAAGTGGAGAGAGGGAGAAAAACAAGGAGAGAACAAAGATTGCAGTGAAGGAAGAGACTGCAGACTTACTCTTTATATTATATTCATTGTGGAAAAAAACCTCTGAAGTCTATGTGTGAGTAGGTCTGTACATCTGTAGGAAGCCAGGTCATCTCTCTTAATATGTACCTATAAAAGAATTATCTTTATGTAAAAACAAAACTAACAAAAACTATTGATAAAAATCAGTCTGAAATATTTATATGTAAAGAATAAAATTCCACAGCAAACTCACCAGAGCTACATCTGTAGGAAAAGAAGAGCAGTAACTTAACATACTTCTCAGAACACAAAACATTTTTCAGGATATAAACCTTTGCTAACACTTTACTGCAGATAAATTAAATTAAGCAATTAAATAAAAAATTTAAAAGTATTAATAATTTCTATTGTTTTTGCTACTATGTTTAGTATTGAATAAAATCTATGCCAAAATTTCAAGGAGTTTTTGAGTAAATATTTAAAATCTCAGATTTGAAAAAAGTTACTTGGAACTTAATCTTTTATTTTGAGCTTTTTCTCATTATTTTCTCATACTATTTGTCAAGTGACCACAGTTGATTATGTAGCTATGTCTGCATAATTAATGTGACTGTTTGACAGAAGTGTAAACACACATTTTATTGTTTTCTGCAGTAAATAAAACAGAAACTAATCATAATATTGTTAATTGTCCAAAACGGAAACAGATTTCTATCTTCAATAAGATTAATTCTGAATATGCAATATCACTGATTTAAAAAGACAATTTCAAAAGGATATGAATTTTAAATAATAGACACACTAACAAATATATAGAATTTAGAAAAATTTAGGAAAAAATTTTCATATTAGTTATTATCTAAGAATAGGTCCCACAAAGTCATGGAGAAAATTTTCAAGGATGTAAATGTTTCAAGAGAAATCAAAAGATTCCACTCCCATTAGAGTCAGCACCCACAGTCACCATGGCCTTTTCTTTACCACACCCTTTGACTATAGAAGAGCTTCCCTAAGCCAGAATTTGAATGAGCCAGAGGAGTTTTGTCTCATGTTCTTCATTAACCTGCTCAACTTCATAACACCTATGAACTTCACAGGGGCAATTTTAATGATAGCTATTTCATAGTGCTTATCCGGGTGTTTTATCTTCTGACCTCCATATTTCAGGAAGATCTGTGGAGAAAGCATCTGTGCTCCTGCATGGCGTTCCAGTGGCTTCAGTAAGGATTGAAACAAGCTGAATGTCACCATGGGTCTGGTACAGGTGCTCTGTACAAAAGGAAAAAATACTAAACTAGGATAATTGGTAGATTTTGTAGTCTAGAACATGCTGATTGAAAAATTTCCTACCTCCTTTCAGGCATCTGAGATGTACAGCTATCTCATCTCTTGATAAGGAAAATATTATAAAAAATCAAACCAAGCTGAATTGGATAGTCTCACTGGTTTTTTGAGGGACTGTGATATTGAGAGACTTTGCCACCATATGGAACATTAATGGCAAAGTGTTTTTTGTGGGGATGTCAAAGTGAAGACTAATAAAGAGGGAAATTATGGCTAGGCACTGGTTATTCTTTAGCACTGAGTGTCAGTAAAATTCGAAATGTTTGGACTGTTTAATTGTGTAAGTTAGCTGGCTAGACAAAGGAGTTCATAGAGACTGAAAATGGAAATACTTGAGAAGCTCTGAGATTAGATGCAAACCTCATCACAAGTCTAATATCTTTCATAAATCTCCCTTCTCCTGAAGAGAAAAAAGAAAAAAAAAAAGTGGCAGATACTAAGGAGTGTTCTAGCCCAGGATGGGATTCACCTTCACTTCTCTGTTCATTACTTTCTATTCAACTCTTAAGGTGTGTGTAGCTGTGTGTGCATCCTTGTAAAAGTGAAATACAGATGAGCATAACAGAATTTAGGTCTGTCAATTTATTATGCTTGTTTCAGTGCACTCCTTAGTAGCTACTGTATGAGTAAGAGAGTGGGTAGGCTACTATGCTGATTACTGCTTCTACCTGGTTAAACAGGCTACATTTCTTATTGCACAGTATGAGCATCTTTTCTTTTAGTTTATCTGCCAAGATGCTAGTGGTAAGCCCTCTTTGAATGAAAGCTGTATTAGATCAAGGCTGACACTTCTATATTTTTGTCTTTGGAGTCTTGCCCTCATTTCTCACATTTGATACATATACATGATTTTTTTGTCTCACAGCGTCTATGTCCATCTGTTGCAGTGGCATCATGCCCAGCATTCACAAGTTGGTCAGATTACTCACGATGACATACCTTGTGATAATTCTAGGGGAACAGTCTTTCAAACGCTGGAATTCCTTCCACTGAAAGACAAACCAGAGGATCTGTGTTGCATGACTCATTACAACAGGTTGCACCATCAGCTTTACTGCACCAGACGAAGAGAGGAGAAATGGAGATTCAGGCTCCTCGGTCACTGTGACAGTGAAGGGAAAGTATCCTTTACTTGGAAAAGAGATCCTGCAATTCACATGAAGGCTTATTTTTTCCATAACAGGAGGAGAATTACTGCAGAGCTTGTTTGTGATCTACATGCATACAAATTGCCACTATCACTTGCACCTCAGCATCACCCTTCACCGTAAAGGTAACTTTCAGCACAAGGCCACTGCTGGCTTTAGAGATTTTGATATTTGTAATTCAAATTTGTCAGCAACAACAAATAGTACTTGAGCAGGTAATGACTTTTTTGAGTATCTGTGATAACTGGGGTGAGTCCCCAGCTTCAAGAGGAACACAACCATATGAAATTAGCAGAGCTCTCTATTTACTATTTAAGATTATATCTATTTGTATAAGGTTTGTAAAAATGTTGGGATTATAGAACTTGTCTCATCAGCAAAACTGAGTGCCAGTTTGGACTCTAAGGTAATTTCAGAGATATTTAAAAAATAATTATTTTTTTTTATTGCATCAAACACTGAACTGAAAAGCACACTAAGAACAGTATCCATTGTTATTTTTATTTTATATAGTTTTCTTGTTCGTATTTTTCAAATATCTATGTTGAAGCTACTGTGTCTGTAAAAGCAGCACAGGACTGTATTGATTTATAGAAACATTGATTATCATGAAAGAAGGAAATATTATGATTACCTTACCCGAGCTCTTGTGTAACACAAAACTAGCTGATTCATGTTTCAAGAAGTGCTTGAAGTTTCACTTGAAGTAAATCCTGCCCTTTCAGTTTATAAAACCTATGAAATTCTAATGGATCTAGATTTCTGTACCAGTTATGTATTGACATGTGAAAAGAGGGGAAATAAGCTTTTGAGAGCTCCTACACAGTAAAGAAAGACAGAAATTAATCAACTGTAAAAAATTACTGGAGTGAAAATGGCATGCAAACCCCAAAAACTTATGTAGGGATGTAAATGGAGCAGATTTTTTTCTTGAAAAAACAGATGTAATACAAACATGTGGAAGGCCCCTTGCTTCAGTAATTAAGGAAGGGGGAACGTGAACAAAAATTTGCACTACAGAGACATAGAATTTTCAGCTCCTTGTCTAAAATATATGATAACATATAAGATAACAACATAAGGGATTTAAACTTCCAGTGTCTGAGTTGATAGTGCAATATTATTTAAATATGGCACCAAATACTTTTTTAAAAATCTGATACATAACTGTATGAGGATTTTTAATTACACTTACATGAATTTCTAAGATGGTAAATGTAGCCTGACAAAGAATTTCTACCCATTTAATCCCAGGCAGAATTTGGCCTCAAAATGAAAGACTTCATGCAAACCAGTCAAAACTGTCAAAGTTTTGCCCTCTCAGTCAAAATTAAATTCTGATTTAATGCTTCATTATAATATATAATTCTAGATTTACTACTACATATTTCATGATCACTGAAAACAAAGAGAAAAAAGGAAGGAAGGGATTTTAAGAGCTGTCTTGTATTTTGGACAGATACAATTATCATGTACTTCTATAACTAAATATGTGTTTAGCAGATTCATGAAAATTGCCCTATTGTCTGAAAGAATATAGGTGAAAGGATATTGAAGCATATTCTGTCTCTAGACAGTGTCCAGCTCTGGGCAACAACCTTTTCTCCTCTTATAATTAATTGGTTTATGCTTTATTTTTATTTTAAAAATATATAAAGTAATGTATTTTAAACATTCACTGCAAAGTCCTCCTGTACCTTTATAACAGTCTGCTTTTCTAATGTTATATCTTCCATGTAGTAGACTTCTTCAGAGTATTAAAATCCAAAGTTGTTACAATGGCTTCAATGTCTTAGAATGAAAACTGAAAAGAAAACAAGATAGTAGGGACTTTGAGACAAAGAAGGAGAAAAGATTCAGTAATGAGCTGCTCATGACAAATGAAATTGCTATTTAAAAATATTTTTTATTATCCTGACTCAAATTACTAATGGCTCACTCAAAAAGTATTTCTGCACATTCATGCCTTCGACCTTCACTGGTCATACCAAAGAGTTTGCAGAAGCCAGCTCTCCCAACCTACTCTTCTATGTCTGCTGCGGTGACTCATCCATTTAGAATACTCCATGCTGGCATTCCACTGTTGATGCAGAGATACGTGAGGTCCTCAGAATAACTTCTCTCCCCTCTGAGCTCTGATAATGCCCACCATTAGAGAAGTTGGAAGACAAGAATTACTTTTCTGAGAAAATTATTCACGATGAATACCAGCATAGTGAAGGTTTCAGAAATTCTGTGATGGACCCAGAGACATCAAGAAAAGTAAAGCTTCTGTTCAAGGGAGAGATATTACATACACATATGTGCTCAGCTTTACACATTCAAATAGCTCTTAAAAAGTGATAGGTTCAACTGTATTTTGATAAGACTGAAAACACAGTATAAAACTGCCTCTGAAGGAAGTTTTTTTTCATAGTTGGAATCCTGAACTATTTCAATCTTAAAGATATTGCTTTATTACGCTGGCGCTCCTGGAACTTCTGACAGATATTGGTAACTCCTCTGGACAAAAAAAAAAAAATAAAAAAAGAAAATAATAAAAAAAAAGAAAACAAAACCCAAGCAACTATCTCAAAATAGCTAAAAATACACACTCATAGATTCATTGATAAGGATAGCATAGTTCCCATCTTGTATATTGTTTCAGAGTATGAAAAATCAAGTAGACTGTTTGAGGTCTTTCAATTCAACCTTAAAAAGGGCTGTTGGGATTTAAAAAAATTTATTTAAAATTGAAATAATTTTCTTTCACTTGATTTCACTCTGAAACATTGCTACTACAGCCAAAATTTAAAAGACAGGGTGACAAATGAAAGTATCTGGGGGAATGTTAGGTGTTTACTTACATTGTTGCATCAGAGAAGGTGCATCTCAGATCAGCCTTAAAAAGAGCTTAGTCTATAACGCAATAAGATTTGCTTCCTTTTGCTTTTTAATTATGAGAGAACTAAAATAATCTGATGAAAATTACCACCATCCTCTTTCTAGAACACATTAAGTTTCTATAACACCTTGCACAGACAATGTTTCCTATTTTTCTCCACTGCTGTTAAAAAGTCCATTCATTTGTGCTGGCATAAGCCTTTACTATATTTTTCCCCTCATCTACCCCTTAGTTAATAAAACCATAGGTGGCAATTCAGAGTGTTTGTGTCCCATTCCTGTGTACAATATGTGTGTAACTGCAGTGGTGGAGGGAATAATCAATGGACATTAACTATGTTAAACAAGAAGCATTATATCCGCAAGCACGAACCACAGATTCCCACAGAAATTCTCTAAATCAAGTGTTGAGTAGATTTTTGTCTTCCTGGCTATTTTGTTATCTCTGTTGTAAGACCCTTGGTTTTTTTGGCAGTTCTGAACAGATATTGTGATAGACACCATGGTAAACAGCTCTCTTATTGTATTTTGTACTAGGATATTGAACATTTTCCTGAGCAAAGTGCAATGTGATGCCAAGTATTTCCATCCCCTGCAGCTTCTTACAAAGGGAACCAGTCCACAGCTTGCTAATAGAGATGGAGGAGCTCTTCCTTGTAAGCTTTCAAAATAATCCATTTTAAAAGACTGTTTCAGCATAATAAATGCTTGGTGACTTGAAATCCCAGTGGGTTTTGAAGAAACAAATACTGTACTGTATATGTCGAATCTGTACAATTTGAGCTCTGCACTTGAAGTACTGTAGACCTGTCCTTGCACTGATAATAACAGCTTTTTCAGGAACAAAAGAAGTAATCTATAGTTACAAATAAGGAACCAGAATTAGCTCTGATTTAATACTTTATAAATACCACACTTTCTACCACTGTTAAAACTGGACATATCAAGCATATCCATTCCATTGATACAGATGTAGGATGCACAACGGGACAAAAAAGAAACATGAATTAAAGAAACACTGTGTTTGTACCAAGCTTATGCTGTTTAAGTATTGAAACCGTGGTTGAAGTTTAATGGCTCTGTGTGAGGCTCTGATTTTTTTTTTCCTCTCTCTTTGTTAGGTTAATTCAGCTTCAATAACAAGTCTTTTCTGTCCTGCTACCAAATACCTCCAAATGTACAGCAAGGGAAACTGGCATTTCAAATTAAGGGAAACAGTGAACCAAAACAAGAACACAATAAAAGAAAGAGCAGGGTGATACATGTAAATGATGTACTCACTGGGAACTAACAGTGGTAGCTTGCAGTGAAGGGATTTAGCTCTCTGTTAATTCAACAGATAGGGAGACAGGCATTTTTGGGAAGAGTCTTGGCCAGATTCCTTAAGCTTACAAAAGCTTTAGAGGTTACATCATCGACAGTTGAGGGGTAGGGGGCTTTGGGATTTTTAAAAAATGTGTTACTGTAGTTTGGTAAAAAAGATGAATCATTCACTTTCATATGATGGAGATACTCAGCTTCATTGAAATTCATGTTTTAACAATAATAATAATAATAATCTATCAATTGATAATTGAAGTATTTTCATTTCAGCAGAATAAGGGTAAAACTACCTTTCTGTAATTTTTCTATTGGTAGTCTTGTACAATTCACTTAAAAGTCCAGCAGCAAGGATTTAGGGTACGAAGTCTGATCAAGGGGGAATGTATTTGTTGGCCTGCTTGCTGCGTGCGAGTTTCTTCTGCATAGTAACTGCCTATGGTACCATACTGGAGAGGGATTAAGATGTTTTATATTCTGTGTGTGCATTGGAGAGGATGTGTTTTACCTAATCTTGTTTAGCCACCATGCAGACAGCTTTGAGGATTTTTTTTTTTTTATCCCAGTATCCTTTAAAACCTGCAGATCTTTGGAAAGGGAAGGTATTTCCATTTCTTTCGTTCGCTTTTCAAAAGTGCAGAGCTTGGCCTTTATCCTAAGGAGCAAAGTGGAAAATACTAAGCATGGCGCCCCTGCCTACAGGCTTGGAACTTGTTAAATATTTTGGTCAATTAAATGTAGGTGGGAAAGATTGAACTGCCCTCAGAAATTTGTCTTCATTTCTTTTGTATGAAAGTAAAATAATATGTTCTCAAGTTCTTTGATGCTTTTAATTGAATAAAATATAGGTCTACACATCTCTTGTCCTCCAAAGTGTAGCAGATGTTCATTGCTTTGTCTTCAAACAACCATGCTTGGCTTCTTTTTCAAAGCGGTGTCTTAGTGTTGAAGGACAGACTGCTGCTTTTTTTGCAAGGTGCTGTGTGTATGCAGAGGTAGAAAGACAGAGAAGGAAGAAAGCAAAATGATCACCTGAATGGATGGGATTATTTTTGAAAGAGGAAATCTGTGACAGCGTCTGAGATCTTTCAAAAATCTTCAGATGCACCACAACTATTTGAGCAAGGGAAAGATTGCATGCATGCCCAAGGGGTTTGCAGGGATTGAGAGATATGAAGGTAGCAAGTTAAAGAACTTGAAAGTATGGAACAATGCTAGGGGGCTACAGATGTCCTAAGACAATATGTCTATTAGAAAGCAACTAGCATGTTTCTTGTCTCTGCTAGGTTGCTACTATCCCAGTAGCTTTTTGAGTATTCTCGTGCCAGATTCTCACATTTTTAATCCTTCCTTGGGACCTGGTTCTGCACTTTTGTTGTCCTCAAATCCCTCAGAAAAGGTGCCGCCAGTATTTTTCTGTGACACACACACACCTATATGCATGTGACAACATATATTCATAGTGAAAATCATACTTTTAATCACAGGGTTTTAATGTTACAGGCAAGTGACCAGGGTTCTAAGTGAAAAGACTAGGCCACCAGCTACTCCCTGATCTGAGGTTAGGGTACAGGTTAGTAAAAAAATATAGATATGAAAAGCTAATGGACATGAGAGGTGTTAGAAGAAAAGAGAATTTACAGATGGCTGGATTTCATGGGTTATAGGCACCTGTCCTGGGGTGACTTTACCTTTAAGATAGCATTGGGAGCTGGGGGGAAGTTGAAGCTGCTGGAGGCTGATGGGAGTTTTTTTCTCCTGACCAATTATTGGCCATTTCTGAGAATTGGCGGTGGTTTTAACCATTGAGAAGTGAGATGAACTTGTGAACACCACCTTAAGATGTAAAGCCAGAGTTCTCTTGTTCTCTGGTTTCTGGCTTCTGAAGAGGTAACAGGCTCTGTCTCGGCCTCCTCCCCCACTCCAGGCCGGACAAGGCCGCAGAGGGTGGGGGGGAGAGAAACGGAGCCGGCCGGCCTGGCTTGGTTTGCAGTTTCTGCTGCTGAACTGAAACCTGACACCATGAACATCTGCAGCTTTTCCAATACTTTAACTCTTTTACTACCTGGATGAGACTTAGAAATTACTCCTTTTTCTCAGAGAGAGGGGAAGAGAGAGAGAGAAGGATAATCAACATGAAGAAGACATAAAACCATCAAAGACAGTGAAGAAAAAAATTAAGTTTTAGATGGGGAAGAGAGAATAAGGAGATGCTTTAATAAACTGAAATATTTTTCTGTTAAAGCTATAGAGATGGACAATAGTGTTCTGAAAAAAACTCCTTTAATTCATGACAGAGTATATTGGGAGGAATAGAGTATTTCAAAGTGTGGATTTTGAGCAAAAGGTGAAGTAATTGTGATACAGTGAGGTGCTGGAACAGAGCGGGGAGAAGTAATAGTTGAAGATTTGGGGCCGTTTAAAGGCAAAGAGAAAACTTCTGTTTACAGGGAGGCTCACAGAGACAGATGAAAAGAACTTTTGCCTTTGAATAACTCATCCTTAAAAATGACATCCCTAGACTCATGGTCCATACACACCTCAGAGTGATGTGAAATGGGAGGAGTGAACTGATGACAGGATTTCCGGGCAGCTGGCATCAGAGAAATAGAAAGCTATAACAAAAAATAGTTTTCTTGTGAGAAATTCCATAGATTAGCAGAAGAAGACTTCTGTTTCTCTACAAAGACTGATGAAAAGACTATAGCAAGAATTGAGACTGTTGTAAACACCAAAGTTTTTTTGTCTCTATGTTATCATGTGAACAAAAGAATGGCTGGGTAATGGGGGAAAAAATGGGTTTTCTGGAGGTTTTATTCTGGTTTTCTTATTCTTGTAGTTTTGTTAATAAACTTTCTTTATTCCTTTTAAGTTTTAAGCCTGTTTTGCTCTTGTTCTAATCCATATCTCACAGCAAGAAATAAGTAAGTTTTCTAGTGATTTTTTAGTTGCTGATTTAAAACCACAACATTTATTTGGTGCGCCGCCTGGGAAACAAAACTAGCAAATCTAAACCACTACAGCACTTAAATGAGAAATGGCACAAACCCAAAGGAAATCAAATTATATGGTTGGGGGCTTCCTGGGAAGTTGAATCTTTCAAGGTCAACATTCCAACAGTAGATACTCCCCCGCCCCACCACACACACATAAGACCAGGATCACCTAGGTAAGAGTGTCAAAAATTTGGGGATGGATGTAGCAAAACTGGGATCAACAGGGAAAGATATGTAGGAGTGGATTTTTTGGATAAGACTGGGTGGAGGAAAGTAGGTTGAAGGGAAGTTCAAGTCAAAGAAAAAAAAGGATAATAAAGCATATGATAAGTTTCATTGTCTCTATTTAAGGTGGCTTGTCAGCAAATGTGAACTCAGTGGGGAATGTTTATATACTGGAGATATTAAAATAACAGCTATTCAAAACTTATTTTCAAACAGTCTTTTGGTTTTTAGGTGGGTACTAGATGAAAGCTGCAAAAATGACCCCATGTACATAGTCCTGAAGTTTGTAACTTCTCATAGATTTTGTTTCTTCTTAGTAGATGCAGATTGGAGGCTACTCAGTTTGAGTAAGATTTACTTCCACTGAGAGAGTACAGTTAAAACTCTTTGCTAAACTGCTGATATATTTCACAAAAGTTTGCTTACTATGAGGTCATTCAACTCTACCTTTTATCTAGACAGTGAAAAATACAAACTTTAGAAAGAGATCAGTTCAAGGGAAAAAAATCTATTCAACAGGATTTATTGAGATGAAGATAAATGATAAATGAAGGCTGGCATGGTGTTGTGCAGTTACAGTAAGAAAGTTGCACTGCATGCTAGTAAAACTACAAAAAACCTATTGAAGGGAAGAGCAACATGAGGGAATGAAGAGGGAAAGCCACAAGCAAGATTAACAAGGTCGTAGGAGAAGAGGACTACAAGTTCTTCAGTTTCAGAAATGAACACATACTAAAAGAGTATGTTGGGTCTGGAAAACAATTGCTAGATCAGTAAATCCAGTTCTACAGCCTGACAGTCATATCCAAATTTCACTCCCATAACAGGTTTAAGTTCAATACCTTAACAAAGACTCACTCTTATGCTGGTTGTGGGTAGTCAAACACTGAAATAGAATGTCAGGAGAGATTGTGGTGCATTTGTTCTTGAAGACATTGAAAACCCAGCTGGACAAGGTTCCCAGCAACCAGCTCAAGCTGACCTCGATTTGAGTAGGGGGTCTGGATTATATAGTCCCAAGAGTTCCTCCTAATATCAATAATTCTTTGATTACATTTTTTATGCTATTTTGTCCTCATTACTCTTACCATTCCAGAGCACTATGAAGTCAGATGAGTTGATGATTGTGGTTGCTTTTGTGAAATAATGCTCAAGAGTCTACTTTATTTTGAGCTGTGTCAATAGAGAGCAAGAACCTCCTTCAGTAGATTTGTTTTGATATGTTAACAAATTAAGCTCTTGTAGCTTCCTGTCGAACACCACATGCAGTACTAGCTTCATTGTGTGTGCATCTCTTCTCTCTTTTAATTTCTCTTTCCTACAAATGAATATAAAGTATACTAGCTCAGAAATACAGTAATTCTGCAAACTGTGGGTCAGCTGTCAGTGAGTCTAAAGCTAGGGCATCTCTCCATTAAGAAAATGAGTTCAAGAAGTAATGACAGAGGTATAATCCCAGTTCTTAAGAAAAGACAGTCTTTGAACACCTATTTTTCATTATAAGAAAAACAAGGTTCTCTTCCTAGGAGACCAAGTCAGCCTCAGAAATATGTCATGATAATTACAACAAAGGATGTCAGACAAAACAGTGAACAATTCAAAGAATATGAAGCATACAACAACTAAGTATGTAAAAGATCAAAATGATTGCCACTGTACGATATTATAAACATAGCTGTAAGACAGAACATTACTTAAAGAAAGCAAAAGTGGGATAATTTGAACCAAATATGTATTAAGGTCAAAGGTAGTAAAAACAAATAGAGAAAATGGCCTTAAATTGAGACGGGGAGACTCAGATTAGATTAGAATTTTTTTTTTTTTCCTTTTAGGGTGGTCAGGTATTGGAAAAGGGTACCCAGGGAGGTTGTGGAGTTACCATCCCTGAAGGTGTTTAAGAGGCATCTGGATCCTGTGCTGGGTGATGTGATTTTCTTATTTAAGGTTTACAGGGCCAGTGCTGTGTTAATGGTTGGACTGGATGATCTTAAAGGCCTCTTCCACCCTTGAATATTCTATGATTTTTTTGAAATTTTTCACAAACTGCTATTCTGTGATGCTGGTTAACATCATTTCTTCCTAAATATTCAAAAATGGGCTGTAGGGTATTCCTTTGTTATCCATCAAGGACAAATTAGGTAGGACCTAAGAACTGTGAGAATGAATTAACATAAAAATTTTCATTGATTTGACCTTTATTTCTGTAAAGTCCTATCTGCATTTAAAATGCTTCTCACACACCTAATCGCCACCCCAGTTCCCCTCCTGCAAGTCTGAAGGATTTAACCTGATAGAAATAGAATGAGTTGAAATATCCAGGAGAGAGAAATACAGAGTACAGAAGACAAGGAAAAACACTGATTGAAAAACACTGAATTACATGCAGTGTGCTGAGAAACCTCTTTTCAACATCTATATCTCAAATATGAAGCAGTCTTTGGGGACATCTACACAAGGTGAGGGGATTGTAGCTAAGCTTGCCTTGTTCGGAAATCAGCTTTTCTTTTCTTCTTAAGTTGTCCTAAGATGTTGATACCAGAGTGCTAAACTATTAAGGAGAAAGGAAAGTAGACAGGATGTTGCCCTGCAGAGAGAAAGGAAATACAGACTGTAGGTTCTTCCTGACACATATGTAACAAAGTTGGGGTCCTGGCAGAATATGACTTTCTAACTGTATCTTTTTGAAATTAATTCCTCAGGGACAGCTTGTGTCTTGGTTCCACTGTAGCTTGTGGTATCTTGATGAAGAAAGGAGGTGTAAATACAGTGCCAGTATTTCTCACCCACTTACACAGAAGGAGAGGTGCAGATAAAGGAATTTGTTGTATCTCAATAAAGTTACACAATAATAAATATGCTTTTTCAGCACTTTAAAGGTCTGAATCTCCATGGATCAACAGGTCAATAGCATGAACAATGCTATTGAATTCACATATGGTGAAATGGAAATCATCTTTCTTCCTGCTGTGAAAAAAGTCCTTTCCGGATCAGAATAAATTTTCATTCTAATAGGACAGCAGAAATAAATTCAGAGTAAAAAGTACTGCCCAAGATGCATGAGATTTAGAAAATATTTAGAAAAGAGTTAAGATAGTATATAAATCTGAGATTATTTCTTCCTCTTCAGTCTACTTGAAGAATGGTGAATAGCTCAGGGAAAAAAACAGAATTTCCTTAGATCAAAACCAATGGAGGACACTTTGGCTACCCAAGAGCAACTCAGTTGACAGATTCTGGCAGTGGTATAAAAAAGAGATTTAGCTTGTATACATTGGCTTTTATTCACCTGACATTCCTGGACATAGTTGCACATTTAAATCCACTTGTATTTTTTCCCTTCCATCACAAGGGTGTTGAGAACCGGGCTTTAGGAAATGTTAGGCTGCACACATTTATGGACTAGCAGGTCTGTCTGACATTCTCCAAGGTTACATGTATCACCACATTCACCAGAGAAATATAATTGTATACTTATGGTGATAAAAATAACATCAGTCCTTCTCCTGAATAGGATAAAATCCTGAAGGATCTTATTCTTGCAGATGTGTATGGGGTCTCTGAGTAATTTTCCATCAAAATATGTGCAATAATACAAAGAGTTGGTAATGTTTCTAGAATTGTCATAGTCTTTCCCATAAGAGCTGTCCGTTAGACAGTCACAATTGAATCTTTCAGATAGTTACCAATTTAAGGGTAAAAGTAGCACGTGCTCCAGGAGCTTGAATGATCAACTGCACTTCAATGATTTGAACTTCTTGAACATGATGAAACAAAGTTCTGGCTACACTGGGAAAATAGTTAAATTTGTGTGCTGCAGAAAAGGATTTCATTGTTGGGTGAAAATGACATTACTGTGTCTCCCTATCATAACATAATCTTTAGTTACTGTCCAGTACAGAGTGAGCTCCCATCATACACCGCAGAGAAATGTACGGAATATGTCCTTGTGAGGCTATATGGCAGAGAATTACTCCATCTATTAAGAATTTAGTTTTTAACTGTAAAACACACAAAAATATTTTCAGATTATCTAAATAAATAATAAGAAAATTGAGAATATTTTCTCAGGAAAAGTAGTATTGATTACATCCTATTTCTGCAGTCAGTGGTTTATGGGAGATCTGCTGCATCTTTGTGAAGGTCTAGAAATTCAAGTGAGATCAAGCAGAACTTTAGGGCAAGGGCTTTAAGCATGTATCAGAAGGAAAGCTGCTATAATCTGTAATAATGATTTGCTAGTCTTCTGGCATCTCTTTCCAAAATTATTACCTATTTTTTTCAGTTATTTGTTACAGTGCTAATCAAGTGTGATACTTTTTTAAAAAAATAAATACATTATTATAAATACATTGACCTGAATGTGAAAAATATGAAAGTACAAATAGTATAACTCTGGAAGAACTTGGGGTTTATATATTTATAAGGTTCATACAACTTCTGTGTGACCCAAATGTAGGTAATTCAAATATAATTCTAGTTTTTGAAATTTTTTGAAATTTTTATTATTTGCTTACTGCCTGTCATTTCTTTGGAGTACATGTTTTTCAAACTAATTATTTTGATCTTTTTATTCCATTGCAAAGTTTATATCAAACAACAAAGTATTGGAACTTCCCTAGCATTGCAACTCAAGCATTAATAGATGTCAATCATTATTTCACATCCATAAAAATGAAATAATTTTTCACCAAAAATAATGTTACCAAGTAGTTAGGGTCCAGTTCCATCTAATTCCTCTTGTATGAGTGTATTCTATACACATACATACATACATATGCACACAAGGGGAATAGGTTTTTCCCATGATTTTTGAATATGCTAGCTAAGAATTTCTTCTCTGCATTCATTCTGGGTTTGAGAATAATGGAAAGGTGTAGATAAATAATCTGCTGCATCAGTTGATTCTGATGACAAATGATAGTGAACTCAAACTCATCGTTTCCTCTGTTTAAACTGGTCCTGAAAACAGGAGTGAGGTTAAGCTTCAAGGAGAACTTGCAGGATTTGAATGATGCAATATTCTTTCAGTTAAGTTATTGTTGCTGTTTTGCTGAGATCTGCAATTTGAGATTTTACCTTTCACTCTCACTGGAAACTCTGCCATTCAGCTTGATTTAATCCCTAGGTCAAGTAATGTAAACCTCTTCACATCCATTCTATTAAACTCTGAATCTATCAAGGCAGACAGGCTGTACAGATCCATGAACACTCCCTGGGATAAAAGTTATCTGATCATTGCTCCTGAAAGCACGTTCTCCTCCAGTGTGCACCTTATTTCAATCTCATCTCAAAAGGTCTAAACCTCTTGGAATACCTGAGCTCTTCTAGCAGGGCAAATATCTGGATGGAAGCACAATGCAGGGGCAAAGCATTCTGCAGGCAGAGTGGGTACAAGTGGGATATTAGTGCATCCTGGCACTGAAGATGCCCATAGGTAATAAAAAAAGGCAGAGCAGTAAGAAAAAGGAGCCTTATCCTCAGTGTGCAGTGTCTCCTGAGCATAAGGGCTGCTGCTTAAGGGCTGCTTTTGACCTAGTTTGAACTACAGTTGAAGCACTTGCTACACTATGAACAAATCACTGCTAAGATGAGGTCTCGACAGAGACAGCAGAAATAGGATGAAAATAATATCCACCAACTCTCCTTTTTCTAAAAAGCGTGTTAAATTCTCCTTTCTTTAGAAAACAGATATTGCACAGGGTACAATATTAGTTTGTACAACAACAGGCAGTATCCTGTCAAATGAAGGGGTATTTCCACGTTCAGAAGTCCAGGAAGACCAAAACTTGCACTAAAACCCACAAATATTTTTGGTCTTTCTTCTGTACACCATTGGATAATCTCTCCTGAATTACATGTCATGGAGGTGGGATAGTTCCTGAAAAGTGTGACTATCATTATGTGGCCTCATGTGTCTTAAAACTGTCATCATGTGCTGGATTTTTAAGCAGATAGGTCATAAAAAGGAATAGAAACAGAAACAGAAACAGAAA
>NC_031769.1:89026979-89101172 GCF_001522545.3 Parus major
TAGAATAGAATAGAATAGAATAGAATAGAATAGAATAGAATAGAATAGAATAGAATAGAATAGAATAGAATAGAATAGAATAGAATAGAATAGAATATTTTTGCTGTAATACACTTAAAATAATAATGTAGTCCAACTGCCTGATCAATTCAGGACTGACCAAGTTAAAACATGTTGTTATGGGCACTGTCCAAATGCCTCTTAACACTGAGAGGCTTAGGGCATCAATCATCTCTCCAGGAAACCTCTTTGATCACCCTCTTGGTAAAGAAATGCTTCCTAATGTCCAGCCTACACCTCCCCTGGCAGAGCTTTGAACCATTTCCATATGTCCTATCACTGAATACAGAGAATAATCAGTAGAAGAGATGATTTCTTGCCTTTCAGAAGAAAACATTTAATGTAGACATGCCACTGTGTATGCAGGACACCTTGAATCCCCTTAGAATATTTTATTATAGAACTTAGAGGGGAACATATGGTGATATGCAGTAACAGTAATAGATCTTTCCATCCCACACTGACTATGTTATTAGCTTGAAGCCCATCTAATATGGCTTTAAAAGCTTAAGCTTCAGAGCTGGAATATCTATGAAGGTAGCTGGTCATTGGGTTATGGTTGCCACAGATGACATTCCTTTCAGTTAATTTTAAAAATCGGTAATGACCTGCAGTTGATAGAATAATTCAATGATGAAATGTTTTTATTGCCCTGAATGTATTGTTAAGCTAGATATGTTTGAGGTCTTTTTCTGATTTGTGAAAAACAAAAAAAAATTATTTCACAGTCATACCAGTCTTGGCAGAGCAGTAATAGCTTTTTTTCTCAGTTATCAGCAGACAGTAGTCCCCTTAGCTTACTTCCATTGGACACCAACAGCACCTATACAGATATATATATATATATGCATAGTTAATGTTTCATAGGAAAACTAATTTATAGAGACTGGATTGCTTTGGCTTCCCTAGCAAACAATTCTGAGTTGATATTTAGTAGTTTATAACATTGAATGAGAGCTGGATATTAAAAAGTCCTTTTGTTATCCTGGACAGAGCTTGCTGAAATTTTGCATTACAACATTTCAAGGCCTCAGGTAAGCTTGTATCATAAAGACTGTAATTATTGCCAAAATAATCAAATCCTCACATGGGTTCTCAGTCTTTATTTTAGTGCTTTTTTAAAAACTAGCCTGCTGTTCTGGTTTTGACTGGGATGGAGTTAATTTTTTTCCTAGCAGCTGGTACAGAGCTGTGTTTTGGTTTAGTATGAGAAAAATATTGGTAGCACACTGATGGTTTAGTGGTTGTTCAGCATGCTTACCTAAAGTCAAGGACTTTCCAATGTCCCATGCTCCCAGAGTGAGGAGCTGCACAGAAACCTAGGAGGGAGTGTGGTCAGGACAGCTGATCTGCAAAAGGGTATTCCCAGTATATAAACTTGAGGAAGTTGGTCAGAAGGAGCTGATCATTGCTTGAGAATGAGCTATTCATCAGTCAGCAAGTGGTAAGCAACTGTATTGTGTATCACTGGTTTCTCTTGGGTTTCATCTCTCTCACCTCCTTTCTTTTCCTTTTTTTTCTTTTTTTTCTTTTTTTTAAAATTTATTATTGTATTTTACTTTGTTTCAATTATTAAACTGTTCTTATCTCAACCCACAAATTTTATTTCCTGTCTCACTGGGAGCAGGGAGTAAGCAGGCAGCTGTGTGGTACTTAGGTGTTGGCTGAGGTTAAACCACAACACCTGCACACAGAAATTAAATCAATGGGAAAACTGCAGCTGAGATTTGCAGGACTCTCAGGAGCTAGCACTCTTCAAAGGACAAATCTGGGACACCGCTGTGTTTCACCATCCAATGCACTGTGTCATTGCAACCCACTATCAAAACGCTATAATTACATGTCAGCGTGCTATGCCAGTGAGATATAGCTATGCTGACCCATCTGTAGCTAAGTTTAGAGGCTTCTCAGTTGTCTGCAATCCTTGCTGCTTCAGTAGACAAGTCTACTCCAGTGATATTGGATCACTTGAAACAGGTAGCAGCAGCCTAGAATTTCTGACTTGAACAAATATGTTACCAATGCACTACTGGATGCATCAATTTTGGTTTTGTTGTTTTGGTTTTTTTAAGTCATTTACTCAAGGCTAGGTTTGGGGAATAGGTGTGAAAAATGTCTGTATTTGGGAAGATGTCTTTTGAGTCAAAGTTCACTATGTAATAGAGTCCTACCAGGAGGGCACTACACAGTTTTGTTGTGAACAGTTGAAATGGAGCCTACAGTCTTTCTGTCCACAAATTCAATACAACTGTAAATGAATAATAAAATGACTTGCAGATTTTAAAATTTCTCTATATGAATCATACCCAAATAGAACTACTATCTGATATAAATCTGGGGTAACTGCATTAACTGCTTTTACCTTTGAAGAAACATTGCATAGGGAATGAGAGTTCCTAGTCCACACATATCTGTAACTCAATCTGTAGCTGGTGCAGCTGTAAGGTTGATTCAGAGCTTCAAAGACCCTCCTCTGCTTATGGCTTTAATCATGCACATGGATGAAGAAGGATAATCTGACTGTAGATTTTTTGTCAAATAGGCCACCTCTGTCTTTTACTTCACTCACATCCTGGAAGCTCAGCAAGTCCTTAAATTCCTTGTTTAATTGAGGGCTCTGTACCATATGCTCACAAGTCAGTTTCACTCAGAAAAGTGACCAATATTATAGAAATGATAAATGGCTAGGAAGCTCTCAATGAACATCATTTATCTTCTCAGTTGCTGAGACTTTTCAGAAGATACATTTCCAAGATACGCATCTGCACTTTGAAACTTGTTATGCCCATTTCTGTTAAGAGTCTTTTCTTGTTATTGTTTCCTCCACTGTTTTTAGAAATTTTAAATAACTAAGTCAAAGGTGAGGATCCTGCCATGAAATGACAGGCTTAAAAATGTATTTTGTTCTATCATGTACTTTAAAATATCGTATTTCATTATTTCAGTAGGAAGATGACACAGATGTTTCCAAGAGCTTGCAAGTGAAGATTCTGAGCAACTGCGGTTTAAAGTTGAGATGTAAACTTCTTAAGATAAATAATTCTAACAGAATTTCCAATACTTTCTTCTTGAAATTAAGCATATAATAAAAGGAGATTCCTGTGTAGATGATAAGTTATACTCACATTGCCAAATATTGCTTTTTCTCTTTTGTCACTTCATACACTGTTTCACTTAAGTTAAATAACTCCTATTGTATTTAATAACATTTTCTTATATAAGAAGATGTTCATGAAGTACATTATGATCAAATTAATGCTTCCACTCCTCTTTGCATTTTAGAATAAGTTTCTCTTTATCAGATTTGCTGGACACAGTATAGGCACCATAATACCCTAAAGGCATGCAACCTTCTTCCACAGAGACACATGGTAGAGGGGGGAAATAAAGTAATTAAATCAACATGGAATTGGACATGGATCAGGATTAAATTTTGAAAAAACAAACGAAGTACAAATAAATATGAAAATCTTTATCTATTCCTTCTCATATTAGCCAAACCATGCTTCATAATAAACATGGTTTATATAAGGCACTCTCTGCAAATTCCCATGTACCCCAGAACCACTGCAGAGAAACAGTGTTCTGTGGTTTTCTTCCCATAAACAATAATCAGCCTTTATGTCCTGTGACATTTGTCTCCTATTCTTTCTATCTCCAATGTGCTGTTGAATGCTCTAGAAGTCTTTTCTGTTACTAACACAGACCTCTATAGGACTTTGTATGACTAGGACCTGAGCTATAACCGAGGCTTTTGCCAGATATATGAGTAGAGGGAGAAGGGGAAGCAGCAAGTAGTTGGGGTTAGCAACACAGTTACTTGGTTCTGAGAACTGAAAATCCTGTTTCCTGTCATTGTTTATTTCACCTAATTATTCAACTATATCAAGAGGCAATCCAAGCAATCATAACTAATCAGGAGTATCTACATGCTTTTCTTAAAAATACAGTTACTGCCCCAAGCACTTTTGAATTAGGTGGCTTAAGTTTTGAAAAACCTAGAGCAAAATCATGTAAATTTGCTTTTGTGGTGGACGCATCATTACAAGAGCTTTGTTGCAGAGAAAGAAAATGCCCTTATAAAATAAGATTCTTGAAAATTGAAATCACTTTGTTAAAGTATATAAATGTTCAAAAAAATGATCTGTGGATTTGGTAGGGGAAAAAATACCTTTCTTTTTTGTACATAACTTTTTCTGAAAATCATCTGAAAACTGAAGAATTCCTTTTCTGTTAATAATCATAATCCTAATTTCAGTTTAAATTTGGAAAGGAACAAGAACAAGAAAAACATTTCCTGAGAACTTAAAACTTGGTATTCCATCAAGTACTGTCACTTGAACATGATAAATGCCTTTTCATCAGTCTCGTGGCTCATCTGTTTTGAGAAGGTATAGTCATTCCCTTCTGTGATCTCAGCAGCTTCAGGTTTCTTTTGCAGAACATGGAAGAAAGGTTCCTGATTATCATTCTGTGTGTTCCAGGCCAAAGTACCAAACTTGCTAAGAGCATAGAACAACTTTACATGATACTTGGCACTAGTTTTAACTCTTCAGTCCCTTTCTAGGTGAGACTGAAGAAATGAATCCATGGCTTTCTTTGTTTTTTTATTCCAAGAGGGCAGCAGTCTCCTAAGCCACTCTCACAGGCTTTTTATCTTCACTGTGTTAATCTGTATGTAACTTCCTCAGGTATTACTGGAGGTCTAACACAGCATAACTAATTTTAGTCATACTCTAAGGGCTTCTTAGTGTGCAACACATAGAGATATGATGGCATAATCCAACTGTAAATGAAAGCATAATCCAAATACACTGTATGGAGTATCAATGAGTACTTTCCGCAGCAAATACTGGACTTCAAAATGTTGACGTCTCTGTACATGTCAAGCAGACACCCTTCTTGATTACACATTGATTCCTAAAAGAAACTCTAGAAATTGTTGCCCATTGGCAGTTCAGCAAGGGACTGAACATAATGTGTCTGAATCTATATTGGCTGAAGGACAGCTCCAGTTGAGCACTTCAAGCCTAGCCACCAGATCAACCCTAAGATAACTCAGGTCCTTCCTCACCCAGTACCTCAAATCCCTAATGTAGGATCTGACTCCTTCAAGTCAATTTTGTACAGAGGATGTTTTCAACCACTGGGCAAAATGCTCTATTGTGTATTCTAACTTGATGAATAAGACACTAATTCACATTCACCAGGCCCATATGCTGATATCTAGCAGCAGATATACACATCTGGTGAGACACAAACACATCTATTAGTTGTTCTGAGGGAATATACCAGAATGTTGGAGCTATAAAGGCTGTTTCTTGGTATTCTAGTCAACATACTTGGTTGCATGAAAATCTATGTGTGTGTCACCAAGTGTCATGATATTGAAGGACTAACAGAAATATTTGTTGGGTTTTTAATTGTGATTAACCTCACTGTTGTGCTCAGATCATGGAGAAACCAAGTACTGACACTTTGCAAGCATCACTTGTCAGCTACTCATTCCACAGGTCTTTCCTGGGAGGAGATTTCAGTAAATTGATGCTGATCACAGATGACTATGGTATAGATCAGTGATACCATGTCTATAGAGGTATAAGCCATAACACCAAACTCCAGAAAGTTTTCCATAAAAACAGAAGCCACTACCTTGCTCATTGTGAAGAGGCTATCCTGCTTTAGCAATTCTTCCAGTCTACAGAGGCTTCTGTCAACACTCTGAAATCTGAGATTATGAAATTTCAGTTTAAGTGCCTGCTCTTAGGAGGTTCATTCTTTTCTGTAAGTATTGGTTTATTTTATTTCCTTGACAAAAAATGAGAAAACCAATTTTTTCCCCAATATTTTGATATGTCTCTTGGCCCTGCTTTTCTGTAGGTCAGGAATGAAGCGAGATTCTGATTCTGATCTGATAAAAAGCGGTGACTTCATCTTCCTAGTTGTCAGTCCCTGTTTTCCTAGGAGACAAAATAGTGTCGATAAGACCTTCAGTCTTCTACTAGGCTCTGTCCAATTATAGACTGGTGAAAACTGTTAACCAGCAGATGAAGAAGGGTAAGAATAAACTGTCGTTACCCAAGAGATTTGAACTTTGTAGCTCCTGCTATGTCAGGGCAGATTCATGAGGCAGGAGGCAAAGTGAGATTCTAGGTTTTGTTAGCATTTTAGCTGTGGTAAGCCTTCCCTCTGGCCATGATAACCTTTTGTGATGTGGTCTTGCTGGCTTAGAGACACATTAAAGACATTAGAAACAGTTTTCAGGGTGTAGGTGATCAGTCCTTTGTAAAAATTCAGCAGAAATTTTGATTTGTCTTGGGACCACCACCATAAAATGAAGACTCCCAAGACTGTAGTCACTTTTTGAATGTAGGCCAAATTTCCATAGGAGCAATCTGTTCATGCTCTGGTGGTTTTGCCATACATTTCTTTACTTGCTATGTATCAGCATTGTTTTCACAGGATTTTTCTTCAAAACACCTAGACAAAATGTCTCTGGAGGACTTTCACTGATACTAGTGATGAAACCACGGAATTATCATTTGGATCAAGTCCTCAATTAAAAAAATAAAAGTTTTGGTGCTGTTTGTAGACTCTGTTGGAAAGGAAAGTTAAGTAATATATTTGAAATTAACAAATCAAGTAAGATAAATTGTTGCCAATATGTCAGGATGTTGAAAAAATACCTTTAATAGGTATATTATATAAAGTGTTTCACAGCACCAGGTCACTTACACATGGCTTGATTTATGGTTTTTCTCAAAGCATTCTCACTCATTTTGAGCTTTAACATGCTCATCAGAATTACTTAAGCTAATCTGCTTGATTGCTGCTATAGAAGCTCTTGGCTTGATGTCTGCTTAGTTTCAGACTTTGTATTCAACAGGCTCTCTAGTTGCCCTAGAAGTATGACTCACATACAGTACAAGGCAAATGCCAAGGTGCTGCCAGTCACAAGAAACCCATAGAAATGGAAGTGAAGTATTTGGTAGTTTCTTTTTCTGACCAGAGGGTGTTGATGGAAAGAAACAAGGCAGGACAATCATGCTGCTTTCACATTTTGCTCAAGTGCCAGGAGGCGGTTCTTTCACAGTCACTGCAATTGTTCCTGTTTAACATGGAAGCCTTAAGCCAGACATAATTAGACTTTTTCTTGACAAATCATTTGTGCAAAGTCTTGACAGGTTGAAAACTGAAACGGTTGTGCTGCATTCTTCAGGGTCTGAAACAGACAAGATTACAGAAAAATGAAAGCAAGTACTGTGAAAGCTATAACTTGCAGAAATATGTGTCTAGTGCGAGTACAAAGTCTATGTCATGTTTGATCAAAACAATTAGACACAATATTGTCTCGTGCTTTGCTGGTGTTATACTACAGTATATTAGTAATATATAAGGGCTGTATTTCACTAGATAAATTCTTTGCCAAATGAGATGCAAACAAACACACCAAAAAATATAATATGCACATATCTGATATTACTGCAGAGCAAAGTAAGTGTGTAAGTATTGCAATTTGAGCTCATGTAACAACTGAAAGCTTCTCCTAGTAAAGTGAGCTATTGCACTGGAGAAAGAAAAGCTCCATGCAACTGTTATCATATATTGTCAGTACACTTATGGAAATATTCACAGAATTATAGAATCTTATTTTTTTTTGAAAAAAACCTTAATGATTTGCTGCATCTGAGATATTCATATTCTTCTTATGCAGGCTAGTATCAGTAATAAGACTTGTTCAATGATATGATTAGATGGCACAGATGTAGACGTTCTGAAATATTTTAAATTTTTTAGTCACTGCATAATGAACAAAATCCTCAAACATCTTAGTTTCTACTCTTGCTTGCAAATACTATGATTTTCATGAAAATGCATAATTGTAGCTAGGGTTTAACAGTAGATTTATAGTTATAATGAAGGGTTCCATGCAACATGCTAAAGGAAACTCCTCAGTAACATTAGAATGCAAATTGAATCAGTGCTTTTCATAATGAGTCCTGATTGGCTGGTGAAATAGAACTACTGATTATTCCCTGTAACATTATTTTAGTGTTACTTCACAAAATGTAGCAATTTGTAATAAATCTGTTTGGTAAGCTAGTTCTAAAGCATCACACCAGATCTTTTCCACTTTCCAAGATCTTTTCCAAGGCATTATCAAGAACACTCTGTACAATATAAATGCGGGAAAAATACATTCCACAGTCATAGATGATCTTCCAGCTTCTTTATGGATGGACAAAACTCTCTCAGAGATTGTCAGATCTTAGTGTCATGTTCTGCACAGAAAAACAACAAAAGAAGAGAGCGCCTCCCCTTGTAATAAAATAAATCATCAGCTGAAGCTTTCATGTCGGCATCAAATTTTTCAATCACACCGTGATGTGGTTCTGGTGTACCATCACATGTATGTGCAAAACCAAAACAATATTTCCCCAGTAAAGTTGTATATATGTCTGTTCAAATGTAAGTCATCTCCATCATACCCAGTACATTCAAAAGTTCTCAAAGGAAATGTGCTTGCAGAGGTCAAAATGCATGTGGAAATTCTGAGTTCCTGCATATCTTCATGTTCTTTGCTCTTTCATCAACTATGTGGTGAGAGGGAGCATCATGTTCTTCTTATGGCTTTCTTTGACAGACTGTATTAGTAATCATATTTCAGAATTACCTCAGCAATAGACAGCATTTTTTGTCCAATCCTTAGAGAGGAAAAACGTCTCTAACTCAGTTAACCTTTCTGTTGTCCTGTCCTCTATCAATTCACTATGTGGTTTAGGAATCATACTGAGTTGTGCCTGTATACCTTTTATCTCACATGACTCTGTCTTAAACTCAATCATCTGCACTTCTTAAACATAAACCAACTAATTCTCAAAAGATTATAATTAACAATAAAAATTCAGGTAGTAACCCAAATAAAATTATTTCTGCCATAAACATGTCTTTTCCTTCTGCAGCTGCACAAAAGTGAAATTCTTGTTCATATGAACGAATTTTACCTTTGGCAGCTTGGAAATGTATTCTTTTTGTTGCATTTTTACTGTAATCCAAACTTGTTTAAGAGACCAAAAAAATTTTGCTAAATCTGTTTGACTCAGAACATATGTTTAAGTCTTTGTTGTAGCTCACTCAGGAGTGCTTTTGTGTGTGGCAGAGTGGATTAGTTAGATGCAGCAAAATGTAGTAATCAGTAAAATTATTTGTGATAGTATGTAATTTATTAAAGATTTACTTAAAAACCACATGTTAAAAAGCATTAGGACAATCTCTGCTTTATTATTTTAAGCAGTGCTTTTCACTTTGATTGCATGTAGTAACTTCTCAGCTTCAGAAGAGGTCTTATTTTTGCATGACAAATCCCTCCTGTACTTTTACTTCGAAAGCTGCCTTCTACTGCATTTCTAAAGTTCAGTTCTGTAGAGTTGCACTTCCCACTCCTTTTTCTAATGTTTGTTAGCATGGCTGTTCTTAAACATATTGAATTATAGAAACAATGAAAGCAAGGGTGCCTATAGGCAGCTCAGTCATGTATGTCCATGTGAAAGTTGCCAGCACACTGCCTGGGGGAAAGCAACCCTTCTGCCTTGAGATACCAAGATATGCTGTCAGCATTTTCTGGGAGGAAATGTGTTTCTGTTTTAAGTACAAGAATGAAAAAAATAAGAAAAAATAATAAGAACATTGAGCTCTGAGGATAGCATAGGGGTATGTCTATAAGCACACCTGGTAAGTCATTAGACCTCTATCATTTGAGTCTGTGACAAATACTCTAGCTTTAAAATACTGAAATATTTTTCATGCCTGATGATTGGCATTGTACCTCAGAGTGTCTGCCTACCTGGGGGGAGGTGTAAAAGTTGTGGGAATGGTCCTGTGAAAAGAAAAATAAGAGTAAAATCAAAGTGGCATTGGCTGGGGTTGCAATTAATGGTCAAAGTGATGCCTGTACATGAAGAGTCACTGGGAGTGGCATCTCCTTTATCAAAGACATTGAGTGAATAGGAAAAAATACAATGAATTCTGTACTGAGATAATAGATATCCTCTTGGCAGTTTGTAACAGTTAGGACTTTCTTGCCAATGTAGCAGAAGCTAAAACCAAATTGCTTGGATTAGTAAAAAATCAATTAAAAAGGTATTATGGGCTTGACTCATATTATTTTTTTTATATTAATGAAACCCAGTATGTTTTTAAAAAAATTAAGTCCTCTCAAAAATAGCTAAGCAAATACACATCTGACCACAGCCACCATTGGAGACAAAAAAATTGTCATTTTCCAGTATGGTCCAGCACAAACAGCTGCCGTCACTCTTCTGCTGAGCAATGCACCTGTGGATGCTTAACACCAGCACACAAATTCATGGGTTACAGCCCTGCTCATGTGCTTTTCTGTCCTCTACAGCCAGTGAATCCTATGAGCTATAAAGCTCCTCTGCCATTAACCTGCTGGCCCTGTGAAACAACTGTACAGCAAGAGGAATGATTTTCATACCTTAGAAAGCTGCCTGAAGTCTCATTTCTATCTTCTATCACAGCTCACTGAAGGTAGCCTGAACTGGTGTTAAAACTTCGCTGTGGAAAACTGGCTCTCAGTGAGACTCACTCATTGTATTATCTTTTATTTTTATGAGCCCAGTGTTAAAGAAAAACTTCCTTTCATGTAAAATGATGATATGGTTAATGTGAATGGAGAAGGATGGAAACAGACAGCAAGAGTGAAAAGGAGTAAAGGAAATTATATTGTTTGAAATACAACCCAGAAAAGGGGTATACTTAAACCCAGTGTTGCATGAAAACTCATCCAATTTTCCTCATAAGTAAGCTTAGGAAAATAGGGACATAAATAAATACTAATTTTTTATTTATATGCTATAGTCACCAGGTAGAAGGCAAATTTTCAAAAGCAATATGAACACCTTTGTAAATACAGACAAAATGCCCTGAAATTAATTGGGACGACAGAAACAAGTTTCTGTTGATTCTAATGGATTTGGGATTAAGCCCTAAACAACAGATTGGAGAGAGTTTTCTATAATAAACAGGAGTGTGAAACTCCATGTTTGACAGTGGGGAAAAATAGCCAGTGAATCAATCATCTCTGGTGCTGGTGATGCACAGCACCCTTAAATTCTGATGGCAGTGCTGGCATACACTGGGGAATGGGTAATACCAGGTATCCATGGTGCAAGGCAGTGGGAATGTCAAGACAGCAGAATGCAGTGCCCAAGAATAAAGGAAATGCTGAGAGATATGAGTGCTTTTTCTGGAAGGAGAGCATTTAGTTTCCCATAAAAACACAAGAGAAACTGTCTCAAATCCAATTCACTGAAAAGACAGAGAACAAATTGACTTTGCACCATGCTGTAACTATCTCCTGACTAGAGCTTCATTGTAATAAATTATTTTATTAAAACTTTATTCTACAGTCAATAAAAATGTAAAGAGAGGATTTTACCCACATGAGTGTCCCAAAAACATTATAGTACCTGAACAAGGCAGGAAAGATGTTGCCTAGGAGATTACAGATGAAAATCCAAATTTTGTGAATTATGTCTTGAAACCACAAGAACCTTCAGAGGTCTGGGGCAGTGTGGTGAGAATAATATCACTCCACAGCCAAGAAACCACATGAGAGCCCTGCTTTTTTAAGCAGTCAAAGTAGAATAAATTTGATCATTCAATCTACAAGTTATAACAGCAATGTTTGGGTGATAGGAGGAAAGATATACACTGTGATTTACAGAGATGTGTACAGCCTTCTAACAGAGACAAGAAGGCAGCACAGACTCCAGAGAAAGACAAAAAGACTTTTTTCAGCAGAGAAAATAGGAAAGATTAGTGGAACCTTAGAAACATAAGAAAGTCTATCTAGTAAAATGCTGGTGTGTTAATTTCCATTTTTGTGAGGAAACCTTTCCATAAATAAAAAGGAGAGGAAACAAAGTGGGGATGCTCTCCTGTGGCAGGAAGTTGTACTGGTCCCTTGCACACACTACTGGAGTGATTAATTTTGACTAATTTGAAATGTAAAATCTGAAATAAAAACTGATATATCTATGATCATATATCATGTGGCTATAATAGTTGGACTGCTTGGGATTTGGGAGATTCCAGCAGAAGTCGTGTCCCAGAACTCCCATCATTATGATGTGCTGAGCCAGGAATGGGGAATTCCTGCTCAACACACACTGCAAGAAATATTGTGATTAAGTTTTTGTGGTCTTTCCTCATGCTCCCACCTTATCTGAGCTTGTTCTCTGCCAATTAATATTCTTCCAAGCCTGACACAAAGTCAAACATTAAGAAAGCAAATCATACAGTTGTATCGGTGACAGAAAATGAGTCAGAGCAGGGTGTATTCTGCGTTCTATAGCTCAACTCTGTCCTCTGTAACAGCTCATACATCTGACTGCCAGGGAAGTAAAATATGGACATCCTTAAGGCTGCTAATGACAACAAAAATTGCTTTCTCATAGCTCCTGCAGAAAAATTACTAGCCAAAAGTTAAACCATCTCCTCAGCCTCAAATATAACAAAATATTGTAGTTAAATAAACTATGTTTGACTGGTTTAAAATCATGATATGCATAGTCTATCATTATGCATGATCAAGCAATTGGGCAACAGTGAAATCAATACAGTGTCCAAGGCTCTCTCAGGTAAAAATATTTTTGGAAGAAATTAACACATCTGTACAAGATGTGTCCATTTTTTTTCTAATCGAATGTGTTTCGTAAACATATTTATTAACTGATAAGTTAACTGATGAGAATATATGCATCTGTTGATATGAGCAGTAATGATGCAGGAATTCTCCAGTGAATGGTTTGCATTAGCACCTGTGGATCCTCTTGAATAATCAGTGTGATTAGCTTTGGATAAACTGCTATACTTGCCCGATCTTTTAGCCAGTGGCTTACTCAACCTACATACTGCCTCCTATAAACACTTCAATCTGAAACAATTTCAGGAAAAATATTATTCCCGTGGTAGTGGCTCAGTTTGCATTGCTTCTACCAAATAGTTTTCTGAAAGGCATCCCCTGAGCTTACTGCAGTCTTCTTGCAACATTTCAATTGTTTTCTTTTTTCTTTTTTCCTTTCTTTCTTGTTGCTCTAAATTAAACTCTATTGGAGACTGCAGCATTTCATATTATATGAATGCCTGTCAGGAGTTCTTTACTGTGCATGATAAAATGTAAACTCTTTAATTAGCTCTTTTTGTAATAAACATTGGAAACTACTTTAGCATCTTAATCAGTAGAGTTTCAAAGTTTTGGGTTTTTCTTACTTGCCTCTGCTGCTCTTTGTTTGCTATGCTCTGTTACTCTGTTGAAAGCTATCATTGCAGTTTATCCCACTTTTTACCAGTTTATCAATGAGCAGTGTGTTTGCCTTTGCTATTTTTAAGTACAATCAAGTATTTTATTAAAAATCTCCTAACATCATATCTCACACACTGTCATAAAAAATGTGGAAGCACTCTACGGTGAGTTTGCTGGATACAAGTTGCTCTAATTTATTTAACCCAACAGCTGCAATTAGATATCACAAAATACCCAAGATATTCCAAAAGCAAGCATTTACAAAGGGGCTGCTAAGTGGATTGCTGGCTGCTGAAAAATATCAGACATGACTCTTACCCACAGTTTTAGTAAGCTGACCTGTTTTTACTATGAATGGAATTTGGAACACAGTTACTCTGGTCTTCCATGCTAGCACCCAAAGCAGCAATATGGTGCTAAATACAAGGAGGAAAAGTCAAACAATAAAAGGCGTTTGGAAAAAAAAGCTCATGCCCTAGATGCTTTTTGACAAGCGTTTTTTAATAGCTTTTATTCCCTGTCCATTTCCAGGCTTGAGCAGTAAGAAAAGAAAAGAATCTGAGACTTTTACAAAGGCCATGCTTTACATTTAGTTATGCTGTCTCCAAGAATCAGTTGTTTAGCGGCTGGGATCCACGAGCTGCAGAAACCCACAGAGGGAACCATCCACCTCGAGATGCTCCTCCAACAACCTGCTGGGCAGACAGGAAGCTGCAGCTGCATCCTGGCCTGCAGCTGCCTCAGAGACAGCTGTAGCAGGGCCACGTTAGTCTTTTTCCTGTGCTGTCTGAATGCCTGTTGAGCAGGAGAAAACTGGGGTTGAATAACAACTTCTATTTCATTTCATGGCTTACTGAAAGAGACCAAAAATCTGATGCCAAATTAAAAATATTAAAAATAAAATTACTTCTTTTGAATTCTCCTCATTTTTTTATCTTCTGCTACCCAAAGCACCTGAAGGAATGAAGGCATTTATATATATATATATATATTATAAGTACAGAGGGCTTTTTTATTAGTTTGGGGTTTTGTTTTTGGTTTGCTTTGGCATTTTGTCATTTTTTTAAATTTTTTTTTAATTACAGTGTTTAATATGAATCATTTAGTTCCTCTTGAGGATTGTCTTAAAAAGCCCAGCAGAAATCAAGTTCATTATTCAGGCTTTTTGCAACTGATAATTGAATAATTACAGTTGAGAAGGGATGTTCTTTCATGAAATGTATGATAGTATTTGAAAGTGGGAAATGATCCTCACGAAGTTCATCTCATATGAATTAGACTATCTCTAATTCCTGCAGTGTTGGACAAGGTGAAGGCTAGGAGATCATATGAAAGAGACTCCCTAGATCTGTAGCAGCACCACTGTGCCACTTAATACTCTAAAAGACTTAATATTAAACCTTTTGGAATTGTATTTTCTTTTTGTAAAGATTATATTATTCATTTATATCTTGAATATTGATAAAATAACAAAGGCAAGTTTTTCTAGTAAATATAAAAATCTGCTAATTGCTAAGCCAGAAAGCATTTTTTTACTTTTATCAGTAACCAAATATTCCTGGTCTGTGATATAACAAATACCTCAGCTTTATATATATCTGCTCACCTAAGGATTATCTTCTATTGTGTGACATTACTTCAGCAGTTTGTTCAGAGATGTTGAACCAAATGTGATATTTGAACAAACAAAATATTTTTGAGAATATTATTCCAAAAACATAGATAAAATTACCACAGCTACAAAATTGCTGATGTCTCCTTATAACTCAAGTTCTGCTATCTATTCTATCTATATTATAATAGTTTTTAATTAGATGTTGATATCACAATTACTTGTTTTCATTAAAAAAAAGACATAGTGAAAGCCAAGAGTCTGCCAAGCAGTCTGCTTTCCATCAAATTCCTTCTTTTCAAATGGATGTATCTACTGGAATACATGATGGACTACATAAAAGGCCATCAGAATTCCCCATACTGTTTTGGCTGAAACTGTCCAAAATTATTCAGTCTGAAGCAAATATTTATATGGATGATTTTGGTCTGAAAATATAGAGTCAAGAAACTTAAATATACCTAATATCTGGAAGGCTTTTCTCTCAGACTGTATTAATAAGCAGTGATACGCTTGTCTTTGTATTAACCAGGACTTGACTGGCAGGAAAAATTAACCAATTCAAACTTTAGAGCTAATAAATAAACACCACATCAAGCCTTTATTTGGAATTCTCTCACAAGGAAAGTGAAACTGAACTTTCTGCTGTTCCATTTTTCCTAGTCCCAAAATTAGCATCATAATTTTAGGTTTAGCTGTGATCTGTGGCTTCATCAAGAGCACTTGCTGTTTAGCTGTTTTCACTTGTCAGTGGGAGCATGTAGCATGCAGGCACTAGACACGGGTTATTTGGTTATTCACAGATAGACATACTTGCCATTCCTAAAATATTCTTCAATGGAAGTTTTGTTTTCTCTTTTTCCCGAGGCTTTAACTCTTGCACTTAAAACTGCCATTTAACTCTTATGCCTCCTACTACCTTCAGTTTACAGTGTCTCCTTTTCCAATGAATGTTTAGTACTGGTCCAGAATTTTATATGTTTACAGTTTTTTTTAACATGCCCCCCACTTCATGACATCCTCCTTTTTAGCAGGTGTGTCTCCCAAACACAACGAAGTAACACATTTCAGCACTGCCTATTAATTACCATATTCAACTCCTGTTCACCCTGCTGCATTTCAACACAGCTATCTCAGAGATCTAGGGGCAAAGGAGGTAGACTGATTTCTCATTTCATTCTGAGCTTTCATAGCTATGCCTTGGTTTAAGTCTCTAAATGTAGACCCAGAAAAGTTACTTCATTAGGAGCTTTAGCATGAGCTTCTGAAAATATACATTGCTGTATTCTTCCTCCCTTTCCCTTCTCTCCAAGGAGAAATGTAAGAAGCCATCGTCTCTAGAACCATGGTAGTGTTTTAAAAACAATAACCACTTCCAGACATGTGCTCGAGACTTAAGGAAGGAACCAGTGATAGACACTCTGAGTTAAATCTTTACATCTCTTACTATGCTTACAGCAACATCTTCACAAGCCCCCTTCCTGTAGTCTGACTATCCAAAGGTGACAGAGAGCCATTTTGTGTCAGTAGGGGGTGCACAAAGAAGGATACTTCACTTGAGTAATTAGTCAGTGTTAAGGATGCAAACATTGTTTTGTTTTATTAAAGACCAGAATATTATTCTGAGTTTTATATTTCCTTCATTTACAGATGAAAATTATAACTAATTCCTTATACACATGAATTTTAAGTTCATAGCAATTGCTTTTGAAATAACTACAGTTCATTTTCCTTGTCTCCCAATTTGTACTTCTTGCAGCCTTGAGGATACACAGAGTTATCTTCAGGGAAGAGACTGTGAGACAGTGAGAGTTTTGAGGTAGATATTGCTCTTACGACAAGCACGCCAAAAAACATCCAATGAACCTTGAAGTTCTAGAGTATTTTAGCCCAGGCTAAAACAATGGACCTTTATAAAGAGACAAGTAAGGCCTGCTTAAGTAAGACAATGAAAGTGAGAGAATACAAAAATAAATCTTCCTTTGCCCACTGTATCCTTGCTTTTTTTGAGCTTTGTTCTGAATCCAACAGCTTTCAAGGGCGTCTTGAACCAAACTCAATGCAATCCTTTCTTGAGAAAAAGGGAGTTTTTTCTTTGGGTTTTTTTCTCTTTTTTCTTCTTTTTTTTTTTCTTTTTTCCTGTCTTCTTGTATCTTTTACCCTGATCTCCTCAAGAAATCACTGCTCCTGCTGAAGACTCTCTGTTTGTTGGGTTTGCCACACTGCTTACCCACAGGTTTAATCACAGTTTTTCCCATCTATAGACACTCATTGCTCTCAGGTAAGACACAGAAGGGAACCCCTTGACCCAGAGCATTCTTTCTGATTCGTGTGAGTTACTGAAGACCAGATGAATATCAGCTTGCCCCTGCTGCTGGCCATCGTGCTTTTTTGGAGAACATAACACAAAATAAATCACAATCAAACATGGCACATTGTTGCATCTGTTCTCTTCCTCTTCAAATTCCATGCATAAGGTTCAATGTTATGCTATCATCAGGGGCCTACTCATAGCAGAGACAAAATTGGCATTGTTCATAATGAATTAATATAAACCTCAAAGAGAAATTAAGTTCTTTCCATTTTCTGTCACTCAGGGATATAAGATAAGGCAGAAGAAGGCCAAAGCAAGTGCTTTGGAGGATGTATTATTTTAATAGAGTGAAGCTGTAGATGTGACAGAGTGCTCTTGCATCAGAGTTAGAGGGCGCTTTATTTTGTGCTGATATTTCTTGGATCTAAATTTCTTCACTGCCAATGGTTATTTCTAAAGCAATGAGGTTAAACAATATTTGGTATCATTTCTTGAAGACTTTGATCTGACAATGAATTGATTGATGTGCTCTGTCTGTAATAATTGCAAACAGCTATGTAGATATAGCTAAAATGCTGTGGCTAAGTACAGTCCTCATTTGAAAAGGTGCATGTTTTATAGAATATATTTATGTAGTAATATAAATGTGTCCAATGCTAATAAGAGCTGGATTGTGGTACTGACTATTCTGAGGACCTGAAAATCAGAAGTCATATCTCTGGATTGTGCCAGAGCATAAAAATCAGAAACTCTCTTAGATACTTAAAATTATATATTGTCTTTGGTCTGGTAAGGTGAGACAAAATCTGAAGCTATTGCCCAAATGTGGAAACACAGATTTGAGGTTTAAAAAGCACCACATTAAAAATGCCAGGTAACTCTGAATAACAACACTGTTGCTATGCACCTGGGTAGAGGTAAAAGGGCAAGACCTTGCCCAAAGGCCATGGCACTGAAGAAACCTGAGAGTAAGGGTTAACACTGTTAGAGTGTCAGTACTCATAGGTATAACAAGATCTAAGGCTGGCAGGCTGCTTACAGCCTAAAGGATTGCAACATTCCCAGAGGAAAGGCAGGAAAGAGAAGTGTGAAATATACTGGTTGGGCAGCCTGAGAGAAGAGTTAATCATGGTAAGTGGGCCTCTCTGAGATTTTTGGGAATGGTGTGGCTATTTTGGTGATCTGATCAGGCCATTCATAAGTTCAACAGTTCCTAAAACCAATGTATCTCAGAAATACTTGCATATTAATCACTTTTGACCTAACTTCCAGAAGTGCTTGAAGACCTTTTGACCCAGGCTGCCCTCTTTGGGCTACCTCAGGTTTGGCCTTGTTTTGATGATGGCTATACTTTGTGTGGACTAATCCGAGCGCAGCAGTCTATAATGCTATATGTTTGTGCGTATGAGCACTCATATACGTGCACATCTGTTACAGAGGAGTCTATATGCAGGTGGATATAACACAGAGGAAGGGTAAAGTACCTTACATGGTGATCTAATATGACATGTTACATTTAGATCACTTTTGAAAGCCAAAACTAAACAATCAGGTTATTGTATGGAAATGTCAGCGAGCTACTCTGCCTGTGGCTAGTTTGCTAGAATTTTTTCATTATAGAGTCATAACTGCTAGCGTACATGAAACCATAGATGTAACTTTTGTTTATTTAAATTATTCCAAAGATAAAGACACTGATACATAGAGTCAACACATAGGCTTATATTTATAACTCTAATAAGGGGATTGTCAATCTCATAGTTCACAATTTAACGTGTAATAACAATATCTTAATGTATCATCAATCTGAACCCAAACCAAACTTCTTGAAATAGACAAGAACTCATGATACATGTTCCCCACATGTTTCTTCTCTCTTTTAACAAAAGCAAAAAAAGAAAACTGATCAAGAAGTCATAATTAAAAAAAAAAATAATTAAATAAACATTATTCTTGGAAAGAATGTCTCATTTTCTTCCTTCCTTTTGGCAGTTTTCTAGGCTGCTGTAGATTGAAGAAAATAGGAATAAGCATCTTTCGACCACAAACAGATGTGCTTGATAAAGAAAATGTCAGCAAAAATACTAAAGCAATGTGTCACAGCAGCTTTCTGACAGATAGAGGGAAAAGGTAAAAAATGTTCTATCATGTCCGACAAGGTGTTCTTTTTGAGATTTAAAGATCACTGTGCAACTTTAAACATGTTTGTCACTTTGGCTCTGACTGGAGCTATCTGGAGCTTCACAAGAACTTTATCAGCTCAGCATAGGGGGGAAGAAAGAAGCCCATTCCCATTTATCTCAGCCAGGTTCCCTTCAAAGCCAACAAATAAATTACAGTGTACATTTGATACAAATTGATTTCTTAACTCAAATAACAATGTTGTCCTCCCAGTCAGGCCATGTGTCACTCATTCGCGAGCCTGAGTGAAAGGCTCAATCTGTCTGCGTGACAGAAATAGGCCTGACGCATCTCACCGAGGAATGCTAATAACCCCGGCCTGGCCCGGGCCTTTGTGGGCAAGCCGCGATAAGGAAAATCAGCCCGTCCTGTCAAACACCGCGAAGGCCTGATCGCTGTTTGTTCCAACAAGCTGCATAGGCCTCGGAGTCGCCATCCTATTTCATGTAGTAAATGAGAGGAAAATAAGATCCGGCTACCACGGTTAAGATGCCGGTGACTGTGATGAAGCCGAAGTGAAAGGAAACCCCATTGAATATCTTGAACTGATCTTATCAGCTGCTGGAGAAATGAGATATTGGCAGGGGCTGTTGAGTTTCTCACAGCTGAGCAGGTTAATAAGGTTGGGAGGCAGGCCACAGGCTAATTGGATTTGCCTTGGTTTGATAAACAGTGGCAGGCCCATTGCCAGAAAAACATACACAATGTGGCTTTTTCTCTTTGTTTCTCTTTAAGCCGTACAGGGGGGAAAAAAAATAAGGAAAAAAAGCTGCTTTTTTTCCCCTTTTTTTGAAGCTAAAGGTGTCTTCCTGAATTCCCAGATGAAGAGGCCAACAAAGTCAAACTGTGAAACAGTAGTTGTTGGGTGTTCTGATTTTAATCAAACACCATTTAACCTGCCTGACCTCACAAAGTCAGCTCACATCAAAACAGCACAACTGTAAGGGCTAACTAGAAGCAGAAGGAAATAACAACCTATTGAAGCCTTCCAAAGGCTTAAAATATTCAAAAGGAAGCAATTTTGCAGCCTCATCTCTGGGCAGATGCAGCCTGGGCAAAACAGCCCACACAGTCATCTCCATGCTGCGCCCAGTGCAGGCACCCAGGTTGAGCCCATGGCTGATGGGCAAGGTGCCAGCACCCCTTCAGACCTCTCTAAAATTTGATCCCATGGTCCTTCAGCTCTTGCCATAACCCTGCTTCTTTTCCATGCTGTTACCTGGCAGGATCTGGCTTGGAATTTGCAAGAAGTTGAGGAGCTTTTTGATTAAATACTGCAAAACTGTGCCCTGCAGGGCAGGCAGAAGGCTGCTCCATTACCCCTGTGTTGCTGTGTGGGCTGCTGGGAGCTTCTACCACACCGCCCAATAAAATCTGCCAAAATGCCAAGACCTTTGAATGAAATGTGGTGGAAATGTGATGCTTTGGAAAATGTTTAGATATTGAAGTTGCTATTGAATGCCTCTGATATAATCCTCTCACTATTTTTTGTTTCACAAAGTTCGGCTTGTATTTTCTCTGCCGGTTCTTCTAAATCTTGGGTCAATTTTCACTTTGGATTTGCATTGGCAGGGCCAGTGAAAGGAGAAATAACCAAATGAGAGTGGTGCTGCCCTGTTCACTGCAGATACAAATATAGCACCAGGGCAAGGTAGGAATTGCTTAGAAAAACAGAAATACACATACTTTAAAAATGAGTGTGAGGACATGAATTCACTTTCAGTGTGTACAGTACTCCATACTGTGGCATCTGAACATCAGAACCTTTTTACAAACTTCAAACTTTGGAATCAGTGACCAATGAGAAATGCATGCCAGCCAAGTGGAGAGCTTCTAAGTATCTTAACTTTTTTCTTTTGTGTAATTTCTGGTGCCTTAAGGAAATATATTTGCACATCATCAGATTCAGTGAGTCAAACAAGATGAAGACCTGGAAGGAAACATGTCTAATCTTTTCCCATATTTTATTTTTCTCCATTCAGAATGGGAACTTCTTTGTAATTTTTTATAAGAGATTAATTTCTCTGAGAAAATATTGTTTCTCAGTTATGTGAGAAACATAAGTAATGTTTGAAGTCTTGGTTTAAATATGACTACAACAAAGAGCTTCTACTTTCTTCATCTCCATTCTTTAGAAAAAGAGTTGTATTTATGAATTTATTACTTACTCTAATTTGTATTTCACTACTTTTTAAAACATTCTTTACATTACATATATTATCAGACTTTTTCAGAATATTATGTCAAAATGAATTATATTGTACATTTTACTTTTTTTTGATACATGAGTAGATATTTCCTGAACAGCTCTTTCCTGCTTGAAATTTACAAGTTTCCAAAAGCAAAGCATACCATTTTCAACAAATATTGCCTGTGCAGGTAGCTTAAAATTTCAGCAGGTTCAGAAGTATCCCTTTTTGGTGCAGTTTAGATTCATCTCCTAAGCTGACTATTCCTCCTTGTACTTTGGGTTTTCTTTATACATTTACCAAAATAGAATCAGAATATAAAGGGAATAATTAGTTTAGAAATAATATTTAACTTTCTAGAAAACAATGTCAATCCTCACCTGAGATGTGTGATCTTGAGGAACATAAAACTACCTCTTCCGTCTGCTAGCTGAACTCTGCCTTACTGAAGATGAAATTCCCTTTCATTCTTTGGTCCAAAGAATATCTAATTTGTGGGGAGTGAATTGGTTTGAGCAGAACAGAAAGTAGACTATTTTTCCCTCAATGAAATACAGCTAAAGACTGCTGTCCCACCTGCTTACCATATGTTGTAACTGTGGGACCAGCAACTTCTCTAGCGCAGAGAAGGTCCAGGCAGTTCAGAACTTACCACGTCCTTTGGCTCTGGAAGAAAACATAAGAGAAAGGGAATGAATTGCCAGCAGAAGAGTTTCTCAGATCAAGATAATCAAAGAGATTTTCTTTATTTTTTTCTTTTAGTTTTGATCCTGGAAACGTTTAAGAGAAATTTTCTTTCATGGTAAATAAGAACAAAACCTGTAAATAGTATTGTAACTGAAAAAAAGAAACAAAACCCAATCCCTGTATCATGACGGAAATGAAACTTTTCAGGGAAAATAAAGAAAAGAAAATAATTTGATCTAAACATTGCTTAAATTAAGATTTGGGTTTGTTTTTAAAGAAAGAAAACTCTTTTCACTTTGAATATGTTTCTGGACACCATCCCATGATACAAAATTGTCTTTGTACTTGAAATGACTTATGCATAATAGTTTCTTCCTTTCACATTTTGAGTGTTTTATTATTTTTGGATGCACATCAATACAGCATGTGGCACATGTATAAGGCAGACTGGAGTAGTGGAAGTATATTTTCTGCAGTATAAATACTGGCTGGAACTAAGCTGACAAAAACCCTTGTCCAAAATCCAGGTTCACTATTGCTGAAATTAATAAAATTTGCACCTTTCAATAATAGTAGGATCAATCTTCAGTGGTTTTCTAGCCTTACATAAAGTTTGAAATAACACTTCTATATTTGCTGTAGTTGTATTTGGAACCATTGCTTGGTCTAGTTTCCTGATATACCGAAATAGCAGTGAACAGATGAATATGAAATAATATCTTTCTGAAATCATGAAATACAGCAAATGAACTATATTTGAGCTATTGGTTTTAAAATTGCATCAAGCCCAAGTATTTAACATAGTACTGATTTTATTAGCTTGCTATATTTCAGGAATTATTTAAATAACTCACAAACTAATGTTTTCTATTAAGACTCAAAATTTATGATCAAAGTTTATAGTTTATTCAATTTTGATTTTTAAAAAATAGACAATACATAAATCGAAACTAATAATAGCAAAGACATCTCATAAAGACTAACATGTGCTTTTACCTTTAATCTCAGTGAGAAGCCCCTTGCCTTTAATGGAAGTATTCACAGAATATAAAATTGAGCAGATGATCATATCCTTAAAAGATGAGGGCCTAAAGAAGCACCTGGTGATTAGTACTGAGTGATACAATGTGAATAGATCTCATAATGTGGCACTAAGGTTTTCTTGGAGTCATTGTACTACTATTTTTGGAAGGAAACAGATGAATCCAGAACTTGGAGAAAGTTACTGTCTCAAAGCACAAGCAAGATATTAATAATTAACAGATACTGTGGAACAATCTGACTGAAGAACATTTTCCCTTCGTATGTGGCAAAATTTCTATGACATTTACTGTATTTCATACTGGGAAGACAAAGAACTAGAGATACAGAACAGATTCTGAAAGTGTTCTTCAAGTGTAACTGTTACCAAAATGTCTGTTCAGTATTTTCATGATCAATGATACAGTGAGGCAACTCTGCCTCTCCCCAGAGCATAAGGCACTCCACATACCTGGTTATACAATAATAAGGTCTTTAGACAAGATTTCCATAGGGTAGCTAAAATCAAATCAAATAATCAAATAATAGATTGAATGAAGATTTACTATCAAAATTGTTTCTTGTGAGGAATGCAAATGTATTTGTAATAAATATCTTGATAAAAAATATGAAAAAATCATACAGAATGTGATAATTAATGCAAATATATTAGTGTATTTTCCCACAAATATGTAAAAATATATTGCAAATGTAACTTGCCATCCTAACTCTCTTTTTCTTATCCAAATTGATGAATAGGTAAGAGAGAATTGATAAATTCCAGCCCCTCAGTTACAGAAGATTTACAGCCAGATGATTTTATATATATATAATAGATTAATATCAATATTATTTTATCAATATTCCATAGAAATTTGAAACTGTAACAATGGGGTTTTATTTTGCTTACTTAAATTATTTGTAATTTGGGTCAAAGAAAGGAAATAACATGATTCTGAGAATCTTATTTTTGCCTTCTCAAGACACTGCAAATGTTTAGTATGGAGAGTAAATATGGTTCAAAATTCAGATGTTCCCTATAATGTTATGAACATAGGTAAAAACTGCCATAATTTAAAAGCATTTTAGTCTTGGAAAATATGTTCTTCAGCTCCTAGTATCAAGGCATTAACATGTTTTTTGTGATTTATACAAAATATATATCAGTTGTAAAAAATCCTGACTCTCATACACTCTTCTTTCCACAATCACGTCGCTTCATTTTCTTATACAATTCTGTGATGGAATAATGTAAACAAAGTTTCTACTTCCTACTGGGTTGCAAACTGATAAATCCCCTTCTTACAGTGTAAACCTCTGCTATTCCAGCTCCAAGTGTTTCAAAGGATGTTCCTGCTTCAGAAAATACAACTGCACTGGATCAAAAAGATTTGGTGCTCAGCCCCCACTGTCTACTCAAGACACATACCAGAGGCTTTAGTTCAGACTTGGCTATGATCCTATGTAGTGACCACTGGGCAGAGCATATGATACATACTGTCTTAGGCCCTAGGTTTCAGTTTCATTTTACCTAACAGGAATACGTAATTTATAACTTCATAGTTAAAATAAATAAATAAATAAATAAAAATAAATAAATAAATAAATAAATAAATAAATAGTATATTATTATATCTACCTCAATATTATAGGTCTACATTACTGAACAGCGTGGATAAGTACAGGTGGATCTGTAAAGCAGAGCAGCTGGTACTAAGGATATGATGTCCATGCATTTTGGGGTAAGAGGTTTTTTCAACTTTGGTCTGGAACACTGAAGCAATTCATGATTAAAGAGCTTCAGGCACATTTCCTGATGCTGTAGGAAACATCTTCCAAGTTCTCTTTGAGACACATGTTTTGAGCCACAGGTCAGTAAGTAAGGAAAATCGAGAGACTGACATCACAAGCTCCCTCCTGCCCTGAAATAAAATGCTAATGCAGAGACACTCTATTTTTTTTCAATACTGTATTCAATTCTTCTTTTCTGTTGATAACATCACCATATGTTATGTCAGAAAGATTTTCATCATCAGGGTCTAACTTTTAGTACTGACTTCTTCAATGAAAACAATGGCCAGCATCTTTGTGCCAAGCCACTATTTCCCTTTCCAGGACAGTCTGGTTTACCTGTTAGCAAGCTGATTGCTTATTTTAGGATTTATTTATAATCCCTATCACCTTAATGAGAAGCTTCCTGTTTAGTGTTACATCAGATTGTCTCTATGATTCTTGACTAATAACTCTTTCGTAGAAGAATATCTGAGCTTTCCTTACATGTTATTTTTATGAGATCTATGATATTTTTCTAGTGTAGAAAAAAAATTATTCAATCAATGAAAGAAAAAATTAGTTTGGAATAATTTGCTTTCTCTTAATATGTATTTCCTTGTCTCCCATTTTTGATTTACCTCTATGTATTATTAAACTTTCCTTCAAAAGATGTTCTGATATTTTCTGCAGAGTTTAGATCTAGCAGATAAGTCAGTTGACTTCTCTTAGTCTAAAAAAAATCTATCTATATATAGATATATAAATATTCATTATCCTACATTTATTTTGTTGCTTATCAATAGACTTGCATTGCAATATGAGATTTCAACTGGATATAAGGATAGCAGAATAGGGGGACAGGAAGGATTTTAACTTGGAAACACAGCTGGATTCAGTTCTGAACAAACTGATCTGATCTCATTGCTGACTCTTCTGATCTTCCTGCTGAGCACAAAGTTGGACTAGATTACCTCTTGAGGTCCCTTTCAACTTGAGTTAGTTTGTGGTTCTATGGTCATGCAAATGCATATTTAAAGTATGTTAACAGGATCTATTTCAAGGATGCTCTAGAGACAATAGACAGTTCTAGGACCACAAATATTCCCATAAAATTACAGATGTCTTATTATACAAACAGATTCCATGTCCTAAGTGAAAAAATCTCAACATACTAGAAATTTATTTCCACACACCTTCACAGTGACAGTTTGACATACTCCATCAAAAATCATTAGGCCACTTATCATCAACATTTTCATTTTCCTGACTATTGTTCTCATCAATACTAAGCTTATTTCTTCTGACCATCAATCTGTCCTATATTGGCCAATAACAACAGAGGCATTGTAATGTATTGCTTATTCAAAACAATTCTGAACTTTTATTACATTTTCAAAGACTTCCTTATATACCATTTTTTGAGAATCATCTAGAAGTAGTCACAACCATCCTTGATCTGTGGTGTCTGCAGTGATGTTTACCCATCAATCATAAAATAATGCTTGCTTTCTTCAGGAGTCCTCTCAGATGTAAAGACCTGCTTCTGGCAGACAGCATAGAACTCTGCTCTGCATTTTTTATCAATGAACTATTGCTTGTGTTCAACAAGAGGACAAACATCTCAGTGGTAGGAATCTGCAGCTCTTTCTGAGATTTACAACTTTCTGTGTACTTATCATTCTATTATTTTTTTCTCCATAGCTCTTATGGAGTCAGCTAATTGTAATTTTATTTAGTTGCTCTTTTTGAACTTTTACTGACATGCTTGCAAGAGTTAATGGAAAACTCAGGAGAGTCAGGTAGCATTTCAGCAGTAACTTTATTCATCTACTTATGAATAAAAGCAAATATATTTTCCAAAAAATTCCAGCCCTGTCAAAAAGGATATCAACTGACTAAACAGGCCAGTTTTGCTATTAAATTATTAATACAAGCTCTTACTGCATATTCTAGTTTGAGGTAAAGTCACTATTTCCAAAAAGATCTGAAAGCTTCTTTTGTCTGCATATATCAATAAATTAATGTTAATTGGTATAGGCAGAAGTTTTAAATTATAGTTTCAAATGAGGTACAGTAATATATGTAAATTGGAAAAGGAATGAGAAAAACACATCAAGTACATTAGGTGGATACTCAACCACAAACATTGCAAATTAATATGAGAGAAATTGTGGAATTTAAGTGCAAATTAGAAAGTCATTTCTTTCTTCAGCCAGGCATTTCTCCCACAGTTTTCAACACTCCTCCTCTATATTCCATGTGATATGATCAAAACTCACCAGATTGCTAATCATATTTCAATCCAGACATTTAGGGTGATAAAATTGCTCCATTAGTTGTCCTCCAAATGCTTTAGACATTCTACCACTCTGCCATACTTCAAGAAGTTAAAAGATTGAAGGTAAAAAACCTTCCAGAAACATTTTTATGCTTGCCTTAGGTAGATTTAACTCATGTTCAAAACATTAAAACTCATAGTCTTCACTGGGTGACACATGAATGTACCTCAGGATATGTGGGTTTGTTTGCAATTACAGAAAAAAAAATTTCAGTTGTTCCAGAAATTCCTTCATACTCCCTGGCTGGGAATCTTCAACTGATCCAAATCATTCTAGATAATTCAAACTCATAACGTTGGAGGTGTAAGGGTTCATAGTTTTGATAGTCAAACCTGTTAATGAACAAAAAATTAATTGCCTTCCTTATTAACTCACATTAATTTCTGAGTAAAAGCCTCAAATGATAGAAGTAAAGTATTCCCCATTTTCATGCTGCATGTTTCAAGTATTGTAAGACATTGCCACAATGCTAGGTTAGCACAGTTCAAGACACAAGGTCAAATATGCATACAAAATGTGCCTTTCAGAACTATACTATATAAAATTGCATTAAGCTTCTGTTTGATTCTGAATCTGAGCTGATATTTGAGGTGTTATGTTGAAACAGAAACATGATTTGAAAGAGAATTTCCTGATATTTTTTTTTTAATTTTTTTTTTCTGTTAATCACCTTTTGACTCAATCTTGGGGCCAGTTTTGAGACATGAAAACTACATTTTTTGGGAAAAGTCAGAAGCTTCACTCCAAAATCACTCCAAATGCTTGACGTGGCATTTGATTTATGTAATTAAGTTCAGAATCAATGTGTGGGTGGCTATTCCTGCAGATCCATGGTACATACTTAGGATGTTATGGTTCTTTTCCCAGAAAGCTGTCATCTATATGTGCAGCAGAGACTGCTCAACAGGTTCAACAACCTGCTTGAAAACATACATAAGGGAAATATAAGAGCCTACTGATGCACTTCCCTTGCATCAAGTTCCTTGCCATAAGTAGACTTGTAGCAGAAGTCTAGTTCTCAGTTAAATATTATTCTAAAATGATTGCAATATTTCAGTGAGAGCATCTTATTTATCTTGTCAAGCACTGACCTGAGATATTCCCAAGCATAAAAGTACACAAATAGTTTTATAAAATGCTTAAGGAAATTCAAAGTTTGGAAATTCACAGTAATTTATTGAATAGTAAGAAAAGGCTTCTTTGCAGTGTTAGGAGAACAAGAGCTTCTCAGTCTTTCATAATTTTCTGGTGGTAGTGAAATTTTGTTTTGCCTCTGTGATGTTTTCTTGCAGAACTCTGAAAAAGGCTGGGTGACAGCAGTTCCAAAATTAGGTAGTTTTTTCCAGGCTCTCATATCACTGAGGAGAAAAGGAGGACTCTCGTGCAACTATCAAGGTACGTATATTAGCAAAAAGACAGGTCTAGAATGGAGAAGGGGACTGAAATAAGGTGTGAGATGAAAATGCTAAACTAGAGATCTTGCTTTCTTAGTCAACAATCTCTGTTAATTCATTGATAACAGGTAAATATTTAGGCAATAACTCTCTCCTTTATATTGGGTGTTGAAACTGCAATACAGTGATAAGCTTCATTGCTGTCTGTATGGTCTCATCTTTTATAGCATCTGGAGTGAGAGGCAAGAGCATAGTGTGAAGTTGTGATGTGGCTTCCAGCCAGCTCTATATCAGTCAAGTATCATGTCCCAGCTCAGAATGAGAGGGGCTGGGTAGTATAATTCAACTGGAGTAAAACATCACATTCCCCCACCTTGCTCTCCGACTCTATTCTGAAACACTGAAGTAACCTCTAACCTAAAACTTTAATATGGATTCTTTCTTCCAAATGCCACCATCTGAGAAATGAGAAACATTGTTTCTGTCATGAAGGGACAAACACTTAACCTGCTAAGGTGAGAAAGTCATTAAGTATCAGCAGAAGGAAAAAGGGATATTGTAGCCCTTGTATTCACTATACAAAGACAACTAGAAAAAAAAATTGTCTATAGATATGTGGTAATACAATTCTGGCAAAACATGCCAGTTTTCATAAAGTGAACTCCACACATTTTGTGCCTGTGAAGAACTTTGCATTATTAAAAAAAGAAAAAAAAAACAAACAAAAACAACATAATTCAACCTAAAATGCTAATTTCTCAATTTGAAACACATCTAGAATAGATAGTCCATAGGAAATATCTACAACTGAGAAAATATGTAAAATAATATTTATTAGTATTCAGAAATATCTGTAATGGGAAAAGTAGTAGATTGTGTGTGTGTGTGTGTGAGAGAGAGAGAGAGAGAGAGAGAGAGAGAGAGAGGGGTACTTAGCCTATTCTTCTTTAATTCACTAATGTAATCTTTATGGATAATCAGTTATCCAATCCAACTCCCTGTGACCCAGACTAGTGGAAACCTCTGGAAAACATTCACTAACAGCCTACACATTCATTAACTATTATCAATCAGTACAGTTTTACTTTTTAGCTGCAGGTATGAAAAATGCATGAAGGCAGAGATGAACTCTGGTTTGTGGCATTTGTTGTGAAGCCCAGAAGCAGCAGCAACTCGCAACCTATCATGCATAAAAGCAGAAATAACTTTTATGAGCCCAGTCATGTAAAGCTTGAATAGTCAGATTCATGAAATTCAGAGATTTGGATTAAATTTAAACCATTCTATACAGCTCTACTTTTGATTAGAGCTCTGTGTGCAGTGAAAAAACTCCTATTTGAATGGAACTTATATTTTTAAGAGGTTTGAATGTGCTAGAATTTAAATTGAGTTCCAAGCTTGATCTTAAAATGTACAGTGGGTCAATTTACATCCAGCGTTAAGGAGAAGGGGGTGGGAAGATAGCACTACATTATTTTATATTTTAGCTATCAAAGTTTATAAATATAAGGATCAAAACATGATGGTTTTACTATCTCCTTTTATTATATTATGAATCTTGAACTGCCCAAATGAAGAATGTAGAATAAATAATAGAAACTCTACAATGTTCATGATTTTTGCTTTTCAAGAAACAACAAAAAGTCTTTTCCATTTCTGCTTCTCTTTGCTTCACATTAAAAATGAGTTGCATTGTATTATATATATATTCCAGCCATTTACCTTTTCACTTTTCACCTGTGGTTCACAAAATATAGCATAGATTTAGCAATGATGGGGGGAAAAAGCATTTTGTAGATCAATTTGCATCACAAACTAGTAGCATTTCGTGTTTTGTGTGTTTAAATTCTATATAAGTATCAACCACTGTGGCTTTCACATATTTTCTGTAGATGCAGAAAAAATCACTGAGGCTTAGAATTTATTTCAATATCTAAATAAATTCTCAGCTCATCATTCAGATGACTTGTGGACTGCAAATAAAGTCATACAATGCATGAAGAGATTAAATCACACATCTGGACTCCTGCAATGTATAAATATAAATACATACATACACACACACATCCCCCAAACCATACAGCTAAGGTTCAAATCCAAGTACTTTGATCTGAGCCTCTCCTTTGGCTGTGGTTCAGACTAAAATAGAATAGCTTGGCTTTTCTTCCCCAGATCTGCAAGCTTAAATCTCTAATTTGTAGGAAGACAAAAGCAGACATTCTCATAAATCTATTTTAAGAAGAAATCTCTGGCAAGGTTCTACCATTTGGGGCCAAACCCTTGCAAAATAGATAGCACAATGTTAATCTTACAGCCCAGACTTACAGTTTAGAAGTCCACTAGGGTAATAGAAATTATTTTTTCTTCAGGATCAGGACCCAGCTGTGAAACACAAATCCTAAAAAGATGCAGCCAAGTGTTTAATTCTAAAGTCTACAATCTCTTTCATGGCATAAATTTATATATTTTTCTATTTTTTATGTCAAAACCTATAAAGAAATTACTATTATTATTATTAGTAGTAGTAGTAGTAGTAGTAGTAGCAATAGTAGCAGTAGTAGTATTGTATCATAATTGTCTGAAAATGCAGTCTTTTAAAAGAACAAAATTACTGTTAACTTTTTAAAACACAGTGTTTCAAAGTACAGGATTAGACCTTTTCATATCTTTATGATTACTCATTTGTTAGAATACATCATTAGGTATGATTTGATTGACCTGGAGGGAATGAAGGAATTGATAATTTATGGAATTCTGAAAATACTAAACAAAAAGCCCCTCAAACCCTTTTCCTTTTAAAATAGAAGTACATCAATTTCTTTGTTGACATTTGTAAACTTTTCAATTAATGTTCTACTTTTCAGGAATAGCAACTTTTCAAAAATTCTAATATATTAAATATAGACATTATCTACTAATGGAATGAAACCTTTAGGAACCACAGAGGAAATTTCTATAGACAATTTTGGTGCTAATTTTGAAAACTCAATTATTTTGCAACTGTTTGTAAAGAAGGATTTATTTTTATTAGTGAAACTTAAATCTCCCAGAGATAGAACACATCAAAATCCCTCTGAATTTAATATTCAGTATTTTCTGAAGAGTTACCAGTAGGCAAATTTATTCGCTTGTCAAATTTGTTTTCAAACGTGCCTGAAAGCCTAATTTGTATTGCTTTTCTTTTAGTAGTATTTGTTCAAAAGTCCATTGCCTGCCTCAATAAACCCTGGAAGAAAAGTATGTTTTCTCAATGCTTTTTACTTTTCCTGAAGATCTAGTGATGAAAAGTATAACAATACTTTGCATGTGCCAGCAGTGAATGAAAGAAAGCCAATTAATTGAATTAATCATGTCATCTGATGTGTGATTCATGTGTTTGTCAATGATTGCACATATTTTCTAGTCAGGTTCTTCCAAGACTATCATAATTGTGTCTGCTTTCTTTCCTAGATTTTATTTGTTTGGTTTTCTTTTTTGGTTGTTTTTTTGTTTTTTTTGTGGAGGAGAGTAAGTTAACCCTGGAACATTGGAACAGTGTTTTATTCATCATTTGTACAAAACTTGGTATCTGCAATGTATATCCACACTTTCTACATTTTGTCAGTTTAGGAGCTGATGAAGAAGTTCAGGAAGTGTGGACATTGCTGGCTGAAGAAACCAGTAGGAGCTCATAGCTGCCCCAGGGATTACAAGTGAGATATGAGGGAAAGTGAGGGATGTACCTGTAGTAGAAATATTTGGAATGGGAATGCACATGAAGGGAAGGACAAAATATCAGTTGCACAGGGAGTCCTAAAAATTGTGAATGTCCACAGCTGAGAAATTACAGGGAGCTAGCAGGACAAAAATTGGCACAAAGAAGAGAAAGGAGTGCAGGCACAGAGGCAGATTGAGCTGTTTATCAAAATGAGATAAAAAAATAGCAAAATTATATCAGAAGAGAAAGGATCTTGAGTGGCATGAGATGTTCAAAAGTAGGACATCTACCTATCTTTCCACCTATTAAAGCTACAGCTGAAGTAAGTTTTCACCAGGGTTCACTGTAGGCGCTGGTCTCCCTCCTCCAAGTCTAGAAAAGTCCTTACCCATGTGAAGAGAGGCTGAAGTAACTCAACTTATTCAGCCTGGAGAAAAGCAAACCAAAATGAAAAAACTCCAGACATCTCCCAATTCACTGATGATACTCATTTTGGACAACCAAACTGCAGTCCCCAGTTCCCTCCTATAGCTTCCTTCGGCCTCCTCTGAAAATCCTTCTGTATTTTAAATACTTATGCAGAAGGCGTGGGACAGCACAAAGGTCGAGCAACACTCAAACATACTGTTTAGTAGCATTTTAGTTTAATAAAAAATATCAGAAATAATAAGAAAATGCAAGTTTAATATCAAGTAATAACAGCAAAAACTGCAGCAATCTTCCAGTGTGATCTTAACTGGCAGCTTTGCTATCAGGACAGGACAGAGAAAGTGAGACTATAATAAATTACATGAATCAAAGTCTGATTGTTTTCACCAGCTAATAATTCTGTGAAGTAATATTTAATCTCTTCAGCATGGATTCTCCATTGATTTATTGCATTATAGGCATTCAAGAGAAATCATTCCAGGGATGCAGAAAGAAAATGTTTCTTTTAAGTGTATCTTATAGGAAAAAAATAGAATATGCTTAGGTGGGAAGCAGTAATTGAGGTTGCTAGATAGCAGAGAAAGAAGTAAACTGGTGGAAATATTTTGGAAACAATGCACCTTGTGGACAGGCCCGTAAGCCTGTAAACCTGTAAGCCTGTCAGCACAAAGCACAAACATCAAGAAATCACGGAGTTCCAGTATGAGGATGATGCACTCTAAGACTCCTCTCATTTTCAAGTGAACTCTACCTATATATCAAAGTCTATGAGATTAATTCTATTTGAGGAGACTCTTGAAATGATTTACCAGAATGTAATTCCAGTTATGTTATCATTCCGCCCTAAATTCAACAAACCCAACACAGGAAAAAAACATGCTTGAGTCCAAAGCTTTGGAGTTTAACCACATGGCAGGGAGATGAATTAAGTAATTGCTACACTTTCCTGTCTTTTTCATCCCCCTGCCAGAGACTGCCAGGCTTACATCAATAAATCTCCGATAAACCTGCACTGTTTTTGAATACCTTTAGTTCTTTTTTTTTGGCTTTGTTTAGTCTGATAGGGTGAAAAAAGCCAACCTGAAACCAAGCCAAAGTAACCTGAATTCAGCAGTGGCTGTCTTAATGGCCCAGACCTCAACCCTCCATATAACAGGGTTGTTTGCAGTTCAGTAACTACTGCCGGAACCCTGGGAATGTTTTTGGATACAGAAAGGCTGGGCATCTGCTACTTTCTCTATGTCATCACTTAGGAATCAATATCATCATTTGAATTTATTGTGTCTTCCCTGCTGAATCCTGAACTTTGTGGACCATTTCTTATACAGACTCAGGGAAAAAAAGGAAGGGGAAATTATTATAAAAGTTGATGACCTTCTAGTACAGGCCACCAACTATGCATGGAAAAGCACAATTTACTGAGGTAGAATCAGAGACACAAAATATTTCCACAAAAATATGACTTTATCTCATAATATTAATAAATATTTCTGAGAACACATTAAAATAGAAATTTTTTAATAGAATTACCATAAAGGTGTAGATAACATATACATCTTGAATCAGTCCATCTACAATCATAAATAGGCATGCACATACTATACAGCACTAAATTGCTCCCTGTTCCCACAATCAAGGCAGCTTGTTTGTAAAGGAGTTCCTCAAACTGACTGCAAATTTTAGAAATAACTTGTTGTTAAGAAGGCAATAAATAATTTTTAAATAAAATAATTTTATCAAAATATTAATTGAAATTGAAAATCTCCAAGAATAACATGTCTGATGAACAAAATGGCTCCTGTCCCTCCCTCCCTTCCTTCACTCATTTGAACAAATACATCTAAAATGTCTTATACAGGAAAATAGAATTGTCTTATTCAAACAGCTAACTTAGATACCAGCTGTTCGAAGAAAAAAATATCATATGACTTATTTAGAGATAATACCTGTTATATGTCCTTAGACTTTATTTTGCTGAACAGAAGTGGTTTTTTTTACTGGTAGAAAGATGATAATATTAATTGAACCTTAAATATAAAGACCACTGTTAATTCAATTACTGTCATATATGGAGTAAATGTAAGTACTCTAGCTGATTTCAACCAAAGGTGGATCAGAGATCATATAAGCATTGGACCAAACACTTGAAACAAGCCAGCCAGCTTAAATACTAACAGAAGACTTCCACTAAGTTACATATAAGAAAAAGCTTTGCCAGAATAAACTAGACACAGTGTGATGCATCCTAACAACATTTTTGCAGATACACAGAATATTCTAAGATTGTGTCTTTGTGCATTACAGTCATATCTTTAGTTTATTATATCATCTGTGGTGATATAAGTAGGACTTTGATATGCCTTGCTCATTGTTGCTACCTTTGGAAAAGTCAAATAGTCAATACATACTGCCCAGGATTTGTTTATTTGTTTAGTTAGAGTATTTGATCTACAAATCTGTAGCTCTACCCAAGAGAAAAAGAATAACCACAAGCCTTGGGCAAAGTCTTCTTTCTGTGTGGTAATGATGCTTAGATGATTTCTATTAATGCTCCTCTATGCATTTGTAGCATACCATACACTTAATACAGTATCATGGATTGTTTGAACCATTGTTTGGATCTGATCATGGATCAGAACAGATTTAATGCAGTGAGCAGTTCCCAACCCTTCCACTATTTCGAGTTGTCCCTTTAAATCGACAACTGTTTCAGAAAACTTACTCATGAGATGTGCCATTCTAATGAGAAATTGAAATACATGGTTTTTTTCATTCTTATTCCTTTTTTTCCATTTGCAAGATCCAATAATTCACGTAAACAGCTGTTTTCTTGATGGAAAAGAAAAACGAGGAAGGAAATCAACTTAAAAATGTTATTTTTCTGTAAGTTGCAGTGCTTCTTGGTATTTACAGGCAGAAAGGAGGCATCTGCATTCTGTTCCAGCTTGAATTCATAAACCTAACTTGATCGCCTTCTAAAGAATTTATGAATCATGGTTAATAATCAGCTTTAGGCCCTTCTGAGGAAAGAATCACATTTTGAAGCTACAAAGGTCCACTAAATAGCCCACGGGAAATGACCCTGCATCCCATTAAATATAAAACCTCACTATTGTAGGACTCTGTGTCAAAGGGAAAACGTTTCAGTCTCTGCTCCCTTCAAGTGTCAGAGAGCTCCCTCTGCCTAAATGCTTTATTAAGATTGAAGAAACATACCAGATTCCTGCTTCTCAGGGAAAACTGTTTTCTTCTTCTTGAAAAAGTTTTTTTTCCTTTTACTTTGGGGGAAGAAAACAAATCATTTCCATTCTTCATTCCCATATATTCATTATGGCCCATCTTTTTTTAAAGCACTTATCTTTCTTTTATCTATTTCATATGCCTGTGGCAAACACCATAGTTGTCTTCTTTCTATTGCAGGAATTGGCTACAGTGTATTCTTTATCTTAGTTAGACCAGGTTGCTATTTTCCTATTTAAATGGAAGATATGGATTGAAAGTCAGATGTGAAGGTCAGAGAAGTGGTTCTTAGATTATTGTGATTTAAGTATTTTGAGGCCACTTTTTGCCTGATGGAAGACACAATCACAAGCTAATTATTAAGAAAAAAAGTGAAATTCACATTTCTTTTAATAACATATTTAAGTTTCCCAGGCATAATTGGCCCACCATCTGGGTTATGTCTCTTCAATTGCAATGATGGTATTGGCCACAGCTTCTTCAGAAAAAGTAATTGAAAAGGCCTTCATGTTTTTTTAGGGAACATACATGCAAGGTATGTGAAAGTAAAAAGAAGACAAATTGAACAGATAGACCTGTGGCTGTTGATTACCATTGTGTGATTAAAGAAATAAGAGCAACAAATTATGATAGACAGGAATATATTGTCTTTCTCCTCTTATGAAGGGGAAAGTTTAACCAAATTATTTTCTGATACAACCATTCTGATTTAAGTCAACTTCCCATAGCCTATGAGATCTTTGTTATAAAATTTCTTAGCATAACTGATGTCTGTTCAGAAGTTCCTTAGACTTTGTATATTTGACATGATAGAAATAGCCCCCAAGAAGTTATAATGACTATAAAAGCCAGTAATGCTAGCGAGTTACCACCACCACCAAAAGCCATAAATTCTAATATCAATATAAAAAAAGTTACCTTCAATCACTCGGGGTATGACAAAGTGTCTTCATTGTGAGAAAAGGAAAATGGAATGAAAAAAGAGGAATGCCAATATTGTATGGTCTGGAAAAGAGTATAATTACATTCTGATTCACTTATCTGAAAAATCTAAGAGAAGAAAGAACTCTGGAAAGTAATCAGTATGTGAGAGTCTTCAACAAATTCGGCATGATCATACAGTAGTTTAGCTACAAAAACCAGCAAAACAAATTTCAATTTCTCACACAGAGATTTCATTTTTGAAAGTGGAGGGGTATCTTTTTATAGTTGTCATGCAGCCTTACTTCGAATATTGCCTGCATTTCTTTGTATTTCTTTTTCATCTGAAAAATGATGAAAATTTCCATTAACTTTGAAAAAAAAAAATAAAAAGGGAAAAAAAACCGCAACAAAACTTATAAAGGAAATAAAATTAACTGAGATGGACAAAAAAATCTCAATGGCATTTCAGCAGGAAAAGAGCTAAGCACCATGCTCTGGCCTGTCAAGAAACCATTTATACAAAAAAAACCAACAAAAAAATAAAAAAATAGGAAGATGAGATGTCTTATGAAAATGTTTGTTTTCTGACACAGAATGAAGGGTCTGTCTGCTTTGGAGATGGGCAGATTTCTGAAAATCTCATAAATCTCATAAAATATGTAAACACAAATGCTTATTTGTAAATCGCATCTCTCTATGCATCAACTTTATATGATTTTTTTTAACACAAAGTTGATCTTCAATTATTTTTGAATGGCCTGTTGGCTTTGCTCCAGTGAACAGTCACCTATTTTTCCAGCCTGAAGGAATAACATATTATTTTAAAAAGGTCCATATGGTATATGTTTGGTGAATAAATTCAAAGCCTGTTTTGTTTTTTTCTATTCATGTCTCTTGTATTACAAATATTTTGCATGAAAGTTATAGAATAGATTGCCAGAGTGTCACACTCTTGACAAGTGGAACATGCAAATGCAGGAATTCACTGTAGGAATAATCCAATGGTAATACTGAAAATGCTAAAATATTTTTAAAAATGAAGTCTAATGAAAAAAATATTAGTCTAGTTGCAATGATTATACTTCCAAATATATTACAGCCACAATATTATATTTATAAAACTTTCAAGTGTATTTCCTCCTTTCTATGACATTATTCTCACCCTTTGCTCCTCTGAGTTCCTAAGGCCAATGGCTAAAACTCTGGGAGGGGAAATTATTACAGCAAGTCATCAGCATGCCAGGAGCTGGTTGCTGGTGATGATGACAGTGTCATCCTCCCGATAACAACATATGCTTAGAGCAACTTTATGTGTTTACTAACATATTCTACACCTTGCTCTATCTTAGTTCTGAAAGTCCAGGCTGCGTCCTGGACTTTCCAATCTTTTCATGTACTTACGGGTTTGACATACAATGGGTGTTTGTCCTGTGCATCCTGCTTCCTTTATTATGACTAAACCAGGTTTCATTCAGGTGACATTCCCGTGGGGAACAGTATTTGGGCAGAGGTCAGTCGATTATGAGTCTGGAGTCTTCAGTCACCATCCCTCTATATTTTCAGGAACTTCTCTATCATTCCTTGTCTTTACTCATTTATGTTACATTTTATTGACAATGCATGTCAATCCATGACAAATGGATTCCTCATTCCACATAAATATTTGTTATTATTGTGTATTAATTACAAAATGTACAGAACAAAAACAACTGTTCAAAGTTGGGCAAAAGCTAAGTCAATGCAGGTAACTATTACCTGATCATTAAATGAGCAAAAACTTCTATAAGGTAAAACCTTATCTCCAGGCAGGCTAAGACAAGTCCACATCCTGAAGTCTAAAAGAAGCCTGGGACTTCTTACAGGGAGTAACAGCTCCGAATTTATGGGGCTAAAAGGCTACACTGAATAAAGAGGGAACTGCTCTTGAGCATTAAGAACAAGAGCTCACAGTTGATATTGAGCAACAGTGTAGCCACTACTTACATCTCTTAGAGCACTCAGTAAGTCACCATATAAAAAATCCACTTGGGAGAGGAGAAAAATTACGAGGTGGAGTACGAAACTGGAGTCTCTCCAGCTCCTTCTGGAGTATAATTTCTTGGAGACAAATCTGGTTGGAGACAAGCAGCACAAAGCCTGAATAAACTCACAAGCTTTTCAACCACGTCTCCACCAAGAGCTTAGCTTCTTCTGTTTATTTATTTAGGTCATTAACCTAGCCTGTGAATTTAGCTTGTAGAAAGGAAAAAAAAGAAGTGATTTGTTACTGCCCAGTAATTACTCCAGAGAGATTTTGTTTTCTTATACCACAGGGCTGTGATCACTATTAGCCTTCTGTGCCATGTACAAAATGGTTGAATCCTACCTCATTGTCCCTTATGCCCTTCCTGTACTGAGGACAGCCTCACAAATATGTCATGTGCTCTGCAGGACAGGGCAGAAGTGTCATTAAAACTTTACGGACACAGGCACTATGACTTCATGTGCAAAACTCCAAGTGCTTTCCTGGTGCCATATATATTCCATTATAAACTATTAACGACATAGCTAACGATTGCACAACACATACTTAAGTGTATAATACAGAATCTATGCATAGCTTTAAAACAGAAATGGAAATAAACTTCATTTTATTACTGGTGCTTAGCTTCTTTGATTAAAGCCAAGCTGTTCTTCAGTTTCTGTGTTCACACAGTTACATTTGGCCCAAGGAGGATGCACTAGTGTTCAGAACAGGCTTCCAAGGAGTCTGATAAAATATGTACTTGCTTGTTCAGTTCCTGGGCTGCTGATTCAAGATCTTTGGAAACTCCTTCTAACAGAAAGCATCTTACATTTTACTTACATTTACATTTAAATATGTTTATATTTAAATTATCTTGTGGATACAGATGGGTCCAGTGTATCCAGCAACAGCAGAAAAATAAAGCCATATACTGAGAATTGGTCACATAACTTGAACAAGAATATTTAGTTGTTATTCAGTACTTTACATTTCTAGACTTCATGGTGCTTTCTGACAGTGGAAACTGAATCACAAAATAATAAAAAAGCTGTACAGCATCAATGCACTTCAAGATTTGATAAAGTTTTTGGAGAAAGCACCAGTTTTTACCTTCTGCTATAAGGACCCAAAATGACAAAAAAGTATCACAAAAAATGTCTGTGGTTGAAACAGAAAAAATATTCTATTTCATCCAGGAGAACACCTGAAAATGCTGCCCACTCTACATTTGTTTGATAACACTTGTGTAGACTTCTTATTCCAATATTTTTAAGTTCAACAAGCATTAAAGCTTTAGGAAGAAAACTGGAAAAGAAAACTCTTAATTATCAAAATCATTAAGTATTGGTTTAAGCATGTCTATAGTGAAAGCATTTTTAAGACTCATGAGTCCTTTTCTACATCAAAATAAGTTTTTCAAACATTTCTGTGTATAAAGCATAATATTTTATGATTTATTCCCAAACACTTTGAAGCAAAAAGAGGGACCCTCAAATTTCCCACAGGTGAGGAAGGGGTGAAAGATTTTTCTTCAATCTATAAAAGCAGCTCCTTAACAGACATACAGCTCATTTGCTTAGACAAAAACCTGGATGTAACTCTAATAAACTGAAGCTACTGAAAAGAAAAAAATATTTTCTACATAAAAGGTTATTTATAGATCTCACCTGGGATTAGCCAGTAATTTCTTTCATATGTGAATCAAATGCAAAAAGAACGGAAAGTAATTAAAATATGATATATTACATCAAAAGACAGACGTTTAGAAGCACATCTGCAGCCTACCTATGGGAAAGACAGAGAGAAAACTGACACAAAAAATGCCTGTAAATGTGAACTGAGCAAGTATCCACATGTTACCAGTTCAAAACATAACTTACATTTGACATCTGGATTTTGTGAACCGCCTTAAAAATGAAAATAAAGATATGAAGTGGTGGAGTATAGTCTGGAGCTGCAATTCTATATCTCGTTTTGCTTATCTAAGGTGTTACAAGAGAATGCTCATCATTGCAATCTTGACAATGTCATTGAAGATAATTATGCAAATATAATTTTCCTACGGGAGTGCATCGTGTTGAAAAATCAGCATGTTTTTAAACTTATTCAGTGCTTTTAGATGAAAAATTCTGGAAATACAGAAAGAATTATTTCTGAGAAGAGAGTAAACAATAAAGACTGCTGGATTTCAGGCTCCTTACAGTGACTGAAATGATCAAGTCTCAGTTAGAGGAAACATTTAAAAACATGTAAAATGATCATGGTGCATGGCACCACCATGGCTGTGGTTCTGACAGGTCTCACATTTCTATACAAAATGAATTTACAGCATATGACTGGACTGCTGTGGTCAAGAACATGGGAATCCTGTCTGCAAGTGGAAGTTACTTATACTTGTAGGAGAAGTTACGTGTGAGACGTGATTATACTTTGTTAGAAGATTAAGTCATGCAATATCACACAATGGCAAGCTATGTGAGCCCTCCAGCACAGTGCCAACATAGAGATATAAATGATTTTTTTTTTATCATGTGTCTACTCTGTGCTAAGATTGGCATTTGGAAGCAGACCAAACTATAAGACAGCTCCAGAGTGAAGAATTTGAAGAAAAAATTTAATCCAGAAATATTGGATATACAGTGGGCAGTTTGGTACATTTTGTGATGAAATACAAAGCAATATTTGCAAAAATATATTTAACTTTTCTTACAAAGTCTAGAAAACAAGGGGGTTTTATCTTTCAGGTAATGATCCATAGTTTTCATACCCTGTCTCTTTATTCTCTGTTTGGTTTTTTTTTTTAATTCATAGATATATTCTCTGGAACAGGAATGGGAAACTGAGAGGGAAAAAAAGCTACATATAATTACTTCCCCTGTTTTTATAGCAGTAAAACTAAATAATAGGATGCCCTTTTTGGCCACACTCTACCTAATGTGTGGATTTAAAAAATTGGAAATCTTCTGTACAGTAGTTTAGGGATTCTGTAAATATGAAAAAGACAGAAAATAGTTTTTGTGTCAAATATTCTATATAAGTTTGATATTTTTAGATTAATCTGTAAATAAAATAGTTGTATAAGAATCTGTTTTAGAAAGATAATTTCTTCTTCATTCCTTGTCTTTATATCATGAAAACATCTTATCTGAGAGAGGAGGAATAACACGTTAAGCTGGTAAGATTTTTTTTTTATCAGAATGTTTAAAATTTATTTTCACACTACACATTAATGGTCATATTTAGAACCCTTCTTTCACAAATATCTTGTTTTGTGGCTTTACCTGTAGTAACACCAGTAATAAAAATACTGTACCATGTTAAATCTTCATGGCTCCTATGAGAGATCTGTTCCTGCTTTCCAAGTCATTTCCTATGTCTAAACCAACAGGTTAGCTTTGTGGAGGTCTCTGGATCTCCTGGTTCCACCAAAGTTCTGAGACACCTTAATTAACCCTGCTCCCCACCTCTAAAAAGGGGGAAAACAAAGATTTTAAGAGGACCCAGCCCATCTACGAGGTAGCTAGAAGAATTCAAAGAGCAGTTTTAGCAGAGGTTCCCTTGAGCTGGCACCAAATAATCTCCAGTCAAATATGCACTAATGAAGACAGAATGCTATGGTGATATCAGCACTCTCTTCCAAAATATGTAAAGTATAATTATATAAATACATATATAATAATAGAGAAAGAGAGAATATTTTAAGTATATAAATGTTCATATATAATATTAATATATTAATATATAATATTATATCAATATTATACACCCCTTCATTGTGCTGAACTCATGCAAAAATGAGCTGATCCATGACAAAGTATCAATGCTCATGGAGGAAAGAGGGATTTCACCATTCAAAGGATTGTTTTTTGGGAAACAAAGATCCATTCTCACAAGTTCAAACCATATTTTTGAGCCAGAGGAAGGGCAGACCTGTAGTATTTATGCTACTATTGACTGTTCTCATCTGGACCTGGAATTTTGACTGTACCAGTTGTGAGTTTCTGCTAGGTTGATCCTGTCTGGACTTCAGGCACCCACTAAACCAGCCGTATCCCTCCTCTCCTCAGGTGGCAGGGGAGAGAAAATATGATGAAAGACTTGTGGGTCAAGGTAAGGACAGGGAGGGTTCCTTCACTGAATACCATCATGGGCAAAACAGAATCAACTTAGCAAAAGTTAAATTAATTTATGGCCCTGCAGCACTGCAGGAGGAGGAAGAATGGAGCTGCATTACACTCTACTTCTGCTGCTCCTTCCTTCTCAGGAGAAAGCCTCCCTACAGTCTTCCCCAGCTACAGCATGTAGTCCCTCCTATGGGAGACAAACCTTCATGAAACAATGTGGGTCACTTCCATGGGGTGCCTGTTCCCCCAGGAACACACTGCTCCAGCATGGATCCCTGACAGATCCACAAGCTTTGACAGAAAATTTACTCCACTGTGGGCTCCCCTCTTCACAGGGACACAAGTGCCCCCAGGAGCCTGCTCCAGTAGAGACTTCCCATCACAGCCTCCTTTGGACATCCACCTGCTCTGGTGGTCCTCTCCATGGGCTGCAGGTGCATCTCTGCTCCCCTGCAGAGCTCTGTAGGCTGCAAGGGCACAGCAGCCTCCCCGTTGTCAACACCATGGTCTGCAGGAGAATCCCAGCTCCTGCACCTGGAGCACCTCCTGCCCCTCCATCTTCACTGACCTTGGTGTCTGCAGAGTTCTTTCAATACTCACACTCCACTGCCCATCTGAAGTTGCTTGTTTCCCCTACCCCTGCAATCCTTCTTAAATCTATCCTCTGCCACTGTTGCTAATGGGTTCATCCTTGGCCAGAATCAGGTTCACCTTGGAGCCAGCTGTCATTGGTTCTGTGGGATACAGGGGAAGCTTTGAACAGTTCCTGGCTGAAGCCACCCCCGTTCTCTAGGGAACACTTGCAAAATTTATAAATTACAATGAGGGCATTCATTGTATAATGATATTATTATACAAGAAAATAGTTAATAGACATTGATCTACATTTTTATTATTTTTCTGTAGCATGACACTTCGGTTGAGGAGAGGTATTGAAATCCTATAGAAAACCTTGATGGAAATAGGACTAGCACTGTCCCATTTAGCAGGGCCATGCCTATAAACTTCAGAAGGAAATAGCCCATTTGTATTATTTCATGCAAATCTATCAATATTTATCTTTTTAAAGAAAATGAAGGACACAAAAGGCCGTTATTTACTAATATTAGCATAATATTACTAAGAACAACATGTAGTGGGACTGATCATAGTCTTTTTATTAACACGCATTTCAGAGATATCTCAAATTATCTTTTAGTTGGTTTCCTTATTAATTCAGCTAGAGAAGACACATCATTACAAGATTAAAATGGCATTATTATTGCTGGGTGAATATGAAGCTTACTAGAAACAATAGTTGTTGTGACAACAATCACTGAAAAAGAAAATTAAATACGTCTAAAAGTACTACTGATAAGGCTGTAGTCAGAACTCTCTTTTTTAATCTACATTATAACAAGTAAGTATTTTTTTCTTTCATGTCTCTAAATTATATATATAACAGACTAAATTGCACCAACATTAGTACATTACTGCAATTCTTCACTTACTTGAAAGTAGGAAATATTTACAAATTTTCCAAATATGGTATATCATGACTCTTGGAAATACTCATCTACATGATTCATGAAAAAGAATGTTGTTTCCAGCAGGTAAGAACAATAAAGACAAAGAAATATTTTGCAATGCAAATAAAAGAAGATGAAAAAAACCAAGTACTTCCATCAGTCTGACTATAAAATCATAAGACTGCAGAGTATGATATGCATTAAGCATAATTATATACAAATGCACACTTTGAAAATGGACATCAAAAGTCTGTTTATATTGCAGTCAAATTAAGCACATGTCCCAGTTAATATTAATAACTTCCTTGTTATATGAGTGTGTTTTCATTTTAAGAGCATTTTATTTGTAGTCTGCCACTGATCTGGGCTCTGTTTCAGTTCTTACACCAAAACTACATCAGTAGACCGCTGCTCTGGGCAGAGATTTCCTAGCTTGTCTGCCACTGCCACTTCCAAATGGGGTATTGCAGAACCATATATGTGATCTCATCTAAAGTCCTCTTATATCCACTCTTCTAGCTGACCAGCACCTGTACAATTGGAGGAAAAAATGCATCAGAAAATACAATAAAATAAGTCAGTGGGACAGTTGAAATAAGCTAAACATAGGGGAAAAGGATGCAGAAAGGTTGCTCTGTGATATAAAAAGCTTGGAGTTAAGTGCTAACAAAATTTTTTTCACAATGATTCCTGGGCAGAAAATGATTCCAGGTCCAAGCCATACAAGAAACCTCCAAGGAGGAAAAATTCTCCTGGTCCTGAGTCAGTCCATATGAAATTATTACAACACTCTTGTTGAAGTGCCACTCTAGAACATGCTTCATCTCCACAATTTTGTGTGAATAATGAGATGGAAAAACCTCTACTGTCTTGCAATACTTACAGAAGACAACAAAATCTTCACTGGAAGTTTGGGAATGATTTGGAGGCTCTTGTTTGAGTCACAACAGAAATGTTTTTCAAACATTTTCAAAGAAGATTAGAGAAAGAATAAAAGAAAGTCAGCATGGGCAAACAGCAGAGTAAGGAAGTCTATTAAAATTTAAAAGCAATCCTTCAAATACATGAGGTTCAATCTCAATAAAAACTAGAAAAGAGCATGAACTTTAGTAGTTTAAATGTAAAAACATACTAATGCAGAAAAACCTAAAATCTTATCAGGAGAAATGAGTGCTTGGATGAGATGACAACAAATATTACAACATAGCAAAATAACTAAATTAATATTTTGGATCTTCCTGCATCAGGTAGGTGCTTGAAGATATATTTTCTTGTTTGTTTTAAGCCAGAACTGTTTTTCACAAAGAACACAAAAGAGAATAAAAATATCACATTTAAATGTCAGGAACACAACTCGTAGGACAACTTGACAAAATGAATGATTTTACAGCATCAAAGTCAAATACATGCTTTCAAGAGCTTTGCTGAAATTCAAGGAATAAATGTCTGACTTATGGACTAAAGTATGTACCTTCACACTTAAAACTGCCATTATACCAAAAAACTAGAAGCAGACTTAGTCTGGAAACTCACTGATCAATAACCTGTACTGTGAATGAAACAGAAAATAAGTTGAAGGCTGAGGCCTCTGCAGACACTCTTAAGGAAACTAAGTAGCCATGGTATAAGAGAAGACTCTACCCTGGATAAATGAGTCACTATAAATTATCATCACTGTATCATCTATATCATTATTTCACTATTATAATCACTATAAATTAGGAGGCAGTGGAAAAAAATGAGTTTTTTTTTAATACAGAAGAGAATTGACTAGTGAAGTTCTGAATAAACTGTCATGTAAAGAAGATGAATAACTATATGAAAAGGTTTGCTGGTCATAATGATTCATTTGGGATATTGAAAAGAAGAGTTGGCTGCAGAGAGTTGCAAAAGGACTGCATAGCCCTGAGATACAGGATGCTAAACTGAAAGATGGGATTTAATGCAAATAAATGTGATGTGCATATGGAAAAACAAATGTAATTTTATGATGGGTTCTATAATGATGGGCTCTAAGATGACAGTTAACAGTCAGGAATGAGATCATAGATTATAACATATATCTTTACACAGCTATCACTTCAGTGTTCACTAAAAGGAAAAAAAACCCAAACGTTAAGGCTTAATAGGTAAAGAAGAGAGGGCAATAGAAAATACTATTGTTTGTCTATATAAATCATCATTACACCTGCATTTAAATGTTGTGTACATCTGACACTCTTGTCTGAAACGAGATACAATGGAAAGTCAGGAATATGTACAAAAACAGCTTCCAAGTGAGGAAATGTTAAATAAGCTAGCATGGTTTGAGTCTGACAGAAAGAAGGGAGGTATGATGGCATCCTTAAGTTCAGAAATGGAGCGGTGTAGAGACAACATCCCCTTCAGTACCAGAACTATCTGCAGTCAAACAAAACCAAAAGGTGACAGGTTCAGATTTCCAGACAATATGGAATATTAGCAGCAGTAATACCCGGTGGAAAGGCAGTGTACAACAGTGATACAACTACTTACGTAGATTCTGAAACACATTGGAAGAAAATATAAAAGATGTCACTGGAGTCTGCAAGGAATGGAGATAACACATCTACCTCTTAAAGTTTCCTAAATGTGCAACTGCTGGGTTCAGGGGAATTTCACAATATACTTGTCATCTTCTTCCACTTTTTTCCAGGCATCTGCTTTTGCCTACTGTCAGAGACAGGATACAGGACCAGACAGGCTTTTGGTCTGATCTGACACAGCTGTTCAGATGCTCTTAGTGATAAAACTCACTGTTCTTCATTATGAAAAATAAAAATATTTGATTTTTTTTCTGTTATACATTCCATATAATAGTCATGACTGAGTGCTCTATTCCTTTGCAAGTGTGTTTGAAAGCCTTCCTCTTGATCATCATATACTGAATGAAAAAAAAATACTGTAGTTTCTGTCTACTACACAGTTCTAACTACACAGTTCTAACTACACAGTGCTGTTATATATTAAGAGTACTATAAGACCTTAAAAGTGTGTTCATAGTTGTGGAAATCTTTAAAACTTGGGAAGGATTTCCCATGAAGTTCTAAAGGATTCCTGTTTTAATGCATTTGCAAATCTTTTTTGGTGAACACTCGGTACATCAAAGAAAAAAAAGGAAAAAAGAAGTAAAAAAAAGAAACTTTTGCAGGACCTTTATATTTAGCTTTGCAGAACAGTGAAATGGTTTTTTTGAATCTTAATACTCAACTGCACATGTGCTCCTGGTCTGAAAAATTTGTAATGTCCAGTGGTTTCACTTAGGTTTCCCATGTAGGTGGCAGTTGTGTGACATTGTCTACATACAAGTCAAAACTCATTTTTATTTTTATAGAAAGCTTCAGAATAGATAAAATTTCTGCAACCAGTGATTATATAGACTTCTGAAATAATCCTCATTTTAGTAATTCATTCTTCCTTTCATCTTTTGTGTTTAGTCAAATGACATTTCTCTGATGAAATATGATAGTTCCCTTATTTTTAAGGAGATGCAATGCAAGAGAAGATTAAAACTTTACTCAGTGATGTTACTCTTATTAGGAGAATGTTTCAAGGCAACATATTTATACTCGTACGAAACTCCTCATATACAGATCAACATTTTCAAATTTTGAATGAATTTTCTACCATTTTCCAGCTGCATTACTGTCTGCTTTTAAGTGACATCATTAAGAAAGATTGTATGTGGAAAAGAGGGAAGTGTAATAAGAACAGAACACTTGATATTGGAGGGATTTTAATTGCATAGTTATTGAGTGCAAAAGGAATATGCGAAACCCAAAGGAGATAGTATGAGGTCATAGCGCACAACTGGATACTACTGAGCTTACTCAGCTGTCTGTGTGGGAAAACATTGTGTCATAATGTCATGGAAAGACACAGAAAATTTGTAAAATATTTTTTAAATTTTATATAGCATGGAAATTCTTAGCAATTATTTATATTTGGATGGATAATATTCTTCTGGAGAAGATTATAGCCTCCTGTCACAGGCTGAAGTTTCCTGGAAAGCATCTTAACTTCAGATTACATCTTTAATATCTTTACCAGATATGCCCAGCAAAAGTAGTGGCTTTCAAGTAATACTCTCTGAGGCACTTGCAATGTGGAAAACAATAAAGTCCAGAAGTTTTGCTTTGCCACCTGATGAAAAAGTGAGTCAAAAAACTACTCTATAAGCAAACAATGTAAGCATCTTGGGTCACCCATAAACTCCATTCTGCACCATATCTCTTCTCAGCCATAGAAAACATTACTTTCAAGAGAAAACAAAAATAATTCAGAGACTGGAAAAAGTATCAAATAAGAATATGCAAAAGAAAAGTTAAGGGTTTTTGTATGTTATATGGAAATCAAAACTACCTTAAATGTCAGGTTAGTGTGAATCATCCTACTACCAGCCACTGTCAGTCACAGTGCCCATAGTTAGATCTGAGAGCAAAAGGTACTTTTTATTCTGTCATTAAGCACGTCACAGCAAGAAGGATTGTCGTAGAGATAGGTGGAATATAATGTCCATCAGAGAGGGTGGAAGACTAGAAACTCCAAGTTTTAGGACAGGAACAGCATCATGACTTGCTCAAGTTGGCATGTTTTAAACTTGGCACAAATTCTGCCTAATTTTGCTTTGTATTTTATAAACACTGTGCACCCAAAAAGCCTGAAAAAAAAAAACTCCATTAGGAGCTGGCAAGCCTCTCTCTAAGTTTGATTTTTCATACCTGTATTGAAATAAACCAACCTGTTTCAGATGTTTCTGGGTTGGAACTTTGTTTTTACCATTAGAGAGTCTCATATTGTATAACATTTCCAGAGAGGTTTTGTGTGGTTGTTCTCCAGTGCAGAGATGAGCACTATGGATGTGCAGTGGGAAACAATTTAAGAAATGGCTGCAGACCTTGCAACTGAAATTCATTTTGGCTAAATCTAAACAAGGAGGAGGGTTACAGAGGTCAAATGTAGTTATGTAGTATGTAAAGAGTAGAATGAGCAAATAATTGAAAGGCTTTTGAAAAATATATAAACAGTCTGGTAGAAAGACAGACTGGAGGGAGTTTATACAAATAAGCAGAAGAAAGTTAAAAGGATAATTAGAGGAGCAAAGAAATAATATTGGATGTCAAGTTGTATGGAATATTTCAATTAAAAGCTCTTCAGCTATATCTGTAATAGAGACATAAGTTCAAAGGTTAAATTGTCCCATTAAAAACAATGATGGGGGATTGAAGACAGGGCGTAAGGAAGTGGCAATTTGTTAAATGTTATTTAGCTTCTGTTATTACAGCTGAAGAAGAAGATGGAAAACTGCTTGGTAGAGGAATTTTGTTTCTCACAGATAGGCCAGCTCCTAATGAAGTCCAGGTAAAATTGGAAGTAAATGAGTCATTTGTCTGCAAATGTACATTATCCTGGTGTCATAGACAGAGGTGTAGGAGATTTAGGAAATATACTCTAATTTTCTATAAGTTAGGGAGGTTATAGCTTATTATCAGCATTTTTTTGTGTATAACTTTGTGCAAAGTCTCATAAAGCACTGGAGTAGCTCAAATGCCTTTACAATTATTTTCCTTCATGCAGTTTATCCTGGGCTTTTAGAAAGTAAAGTAGTAGAAATTATCCAGGTTAGTGGCAGATTATATACCAAGGCACACCAGTCAAATATAGAGGTAGGAACATGCAATAAAAGAGCAGAACAAATCCAAACCTCCACTAAAGAACCATATGAAAATAAATGTTGGGAAAACCTAAGAAGATTCTTGCAAAATATACAGAAATGTATTTCCTCAGATCAGATACCAGCGCTGCAATGAAATATTAAAGCTTTGAGCTGGAGGACTATCACAGAATATAAATGAATACATTAACCAGCTCAATTTATAAACTGTGAGTAAAATTCAAGTAGAGTATCATATTCAAAAGAACCGGAAGTGTTCATATGGCCTAAGTTTTAAAATCACACCACAGAACAAAATCAGTATACACCATATAATGAGATGAATTAGAATACTTTTACGAGAAAGACAAATAGGAATAATACACAACACAGAGTAACTGTAAAGACTTGATATGAGTTTTCTGCCATTAAATAAATCTTGAAAACAGAATTTCAGCACCTTTCTAAAATTCAGTATTAAACATTCTCCTAAGGACAGCTGGACATTCAAAAGTGTCTCCTATTAAAACAGTTGAGTTTCTCGGAGTTTTGAATATCTGTCAGTTTGAGTGCATCATCTTCCTTAACACCATTTTTACAGTGAAGAGTCAGATCAACGCTGCCTTCGACAGCCCTTTTTTGGCATTTCCACCTTTTATTGCTTACAGGCCATAATAACTTCATCAGCCTCTTCTCTATTACAGCTAATATCAGCTAAAATAGTTTTGTTTGGTGAATCCCATCTCCTCTTTATATTTTTGCACCACTGGAAGCTATGAGCTTCCATAGAAGGGAGGAGCCTTTAGGACACAAAATGAAAAGTGGATAGCTGGAAAGCTGTCCAGAAAGCAATCTTCCCCTAATTATAGGGGTCTAGACAGCTAGAATATCACATACAGCTGTGAATCAAAGAAATAGTAACAGTCTCTGTCACAGACACTATGGGAAAACTTTCCATTAACAAATGCTGGGCCTTTAGGGGAGCAATAGAGGAAAATAGGAAGCTTTTTCATAATTTGATTTTTCTTTCTGTAATAGTAAGATGTAGAAGATTCACATTAAGAATCTCAAGCCTCGTTTTTGACTAAAACTCTTCACATCCCAGATGCAATACCAATAGATTTATTTCAGCTCCAATCGTCACGGACTATATATCCCTTATATATTCCTTGCTAGATTTACACAAAATATACCTGTTTCATCAGGGGAGTTGATTATTGCAATTTCTTCTTCAAAAATCTCTCGGGTTTGTCACATCAGCTCTGAATATGAGAACTCAACTGCTATATTGCTATTCAGATGAATGGAGCATATTATGCTATTCCTCTCTTTTGTACAGTAACTGCTTCTCAAAAAGCTGATTTACTATCAAATGCCACTTCTTTTTAAAGCTCTTACTAATGTGGGCCCTGGTTCTGTTCTTTAATCTCATTTTGACAGGTGTCTTTGCCATGTGTATCTCCTATTATTTTAATACCATACTGTCATCTCTTTGGAAGGTAAACGTCTTTTGCTTTGTTTGCTTCAAATTTAAGATGGTTGTAAATTATGTCACAATGTATATTTTTATGTCTTTATGGTGTTTAAAATTACAAATGTCCCAATAGAATGAGAGGGAAAATATAAAATTGTTATCATTACCATCATAGCAATCATGTTTGGTGCTTCGTTGCTTTAAGATGCAAAGAGAGTACACAATCACCAGTAACTTATTAAAATTATTACACCTACACAAAAAGTTTCTGTATTTCAACAAAAGTCTCAATAGGAACAATATATGCTAAAATACAAGTCTTGAGCCTTAAATCAGATTAATGCACAAATCTGCTTTCATCATAAAAGGAGAGGGAAAAAAAGCCCTAGAATTATTTTCCTTTTTCTTGCTACATATCTCAAACCACTACTGCCAACCCATCAAATGAAAACTGCATCTTCTAGAAGCTAAAATTGTGAACACTACAAGTCATGTTGCAGTTGACATGAAAACAACCATTGCTGGCATATCTTGTATTTTTACAGCTGACTATTCTCTCCCTGACATTTTTAGTAAAGTTGAGCAATATCCAGATTCCAGCCTTGATACCAGTCGGCACAGCAACATTCATCTTAAGATGACATCTGTTGAGAATTTTTCAATAACTTAATGGTTATAAAGCATGTGAGGAGGGGGATAATAGAGGGATTATGACATAAAAATGCTAAAGCCCTTGTGGGGGAACTGCTGCACATAAAGTTTTGATTTGGTAATTCAAACTAATGCAGTTTGTAGTTCTCTAGAGAGAGGGCAATAATGGTGCACAATATGCTCTTAAACACTGATGCATAACACATTGTGCTAGAGCCAAAAGGCACTGTACAATATCATTATGGTGCAGAGAGAAGTAGTAACTTTGGGAGCTGCTTTTACAAAGATCTGAATGCACAGGTAACAAACAATGCCATTCCTCTTCTTTCTGTGCTCCTTAATCTATTCATTTGGGCATCTGACGAAAACATGGTGTTTATTGTTAATAGGACAAAATGATAAAGTTAAAAATACAAATATTTTTCTCATGCAGTACATGAGGCTTACCTTATTTTATTTTTTATTAATTAGGCAGGATTAAAATTTTTTGTTGTTTGTCTTTGAATGTGGTGAAGTAGGGAATGGATATAATTGGACAAAGCTAGAAAAAAGACAAAATTAAAGACCTGTTTATGTGTAATAAACCCAAATTAAGTGCTAATGATTTAAGTTTTTAAGTACTGAATTAAGTACTAATTTTTGCGAATAAAAAGCATGCAGAAATTCTTAAAATGGAATAGAGAATTATTATAAAATTTATAAAAATCTCATGCAATGTAAATATAAGATTATTTTTTATTATTTTTGCTTATTTAAATCAGTGTGAATTTAAGGAGACAAAAACAATATGCTTTAATGATAAATTGTCTGTACTAGGACAAAGCAAAATAAATAAAAAAGCTCCATATTATCTGATTTTCTAGAAAATGCATATATAGATGACTTTCTGGTTCATAAGGACCCTATCAAGGTTGAACAACTCCATCATGCCCTTCCTGTAAACATGATACCTTTTTGGATTTTTTAATGAGTCAAAAGTTAAAGAGAATGGTCTTCTTATTGAAAATACCTTTTCTTCTGAGGAGTCCTACAAGGTAAGTAAGCATTTTTGTGACTTTGTATAAATGGTGATTCATCTCATCTTCCTTTCATGACTTAAAAGTCAGTTTTCCAGTGGAGTTTGGTTGATTTGTCTAACCACACTTAATGGAACAGCATACGGAAAAACAACAATCAATCGCATCCCAATGTGCTTGTCCAGCTGGATGGAACTAGTCAGATTCCCAGGGGCCTATCTCCTTCAACTGCCTCTGAAGAAGCAGCTCAGACAATTGGTTCACCTCATTCAGAGAAATTCTGTGTGAAGGACTGAGTATTGAAGTTGTGGGAAAAAACCCCAAAAACAAGAGAAAAAGATCTGCACTCCTGCATGCAGGTGTCAAGTGTCATTTCAGGTAGTGAGGTTAAATCTCCTGGCTGTCTGCTGCTGCTCCAGACATGGAGACACATGTGCTGTGTCTTTCCTGTAAGTCCCAGGTCATAACTGCCCTCTCTATGCTGGTGTGCCAGGAAACTGGGGGTGTATAAAATGAGTTGGAGTCTGCTGTCGCTCCATTTTGCTCATTCCAGCTCTGCGGGGCCTCTGCCATAAAGGGAAAACCAGTCTGGCCTCACCAAGGGATCAGGCTCTGAGGTGCTGCCCCATTCTGAGTGTCATACCTGTACTACACTATCTTGCACTTCGCTGTGGTCTTCCAGATTTCTGCTGCACAAATCCTTGTTTCTCTCCAGTGGGCTCTGGAGCCACAGGAGTCTGTGTAACAGTACATCATTGGCTCATTGTGCTCAAGAGGCTTGTGCTTTAGGCACAGCTCTCGTGCCAACAGGAAGCTTTAGGGGCCTACATCTTCTCAGAGAGAGTTATTTATGTGCCATGTGATTGACCTTAATTTAAATTAATGTCTTTTTGGTATCCCAGTGAATATAGTGGCCAACGTCTCCTCTTTTGTCACTCAGCTGCACTCTGGCATTTTCTTCTCACACATTACTGGTGACAGAAATAGATTTTTAGGCTCCTTTCCTTTGCAGTTCTTTCCATGTTTCCCAAGAGGAGTCTGATCACAAAGTTTTTTTTTAAGCAAACAGAAGATTTTCTTTTATTATTTCAAGTCAAAATATTTGTTGGGAATTGTCATTTTCAGCTCAAGTGTCTTTAAGTTTGACCACGCCTCAATGAATGAGAAGCTAGCAGAAAATGGATACCCAGAAATGAAGACATTGATTGATAAGGTATCACCCAACAATAGTGTAAGCAGGACTCCGAGACTCCCAAATTCAGTGTTATAAGGCAGCTGTGTGATTTAAATAGGCTTTGATTTGGAATAAATTAATTTTGGGTTCATATGTGGTAGTTTGAATGCTCCTCACAAGGCCTCTTCCTGTCAGGATCATTGTTGGATTCGCTACTTCCCGTCACAAACAGCGCTCACATACTCTCATCTAGAGCAGAGCAGTACTAACACATCTGTCTGATGAAGTAAAGATCTTTGTGACTGAAAATCTATGATATTACAGACTTTTCTCTGTAATACCAGAGAAAATAATTTCTCTGGTACCATTCCCCCCGTTCTGTCTTGAATTGCCTGGAAATGTGTAGGAATGTAGGTGTTGCAGATCTGTTGGTGAACAGTAGTTCTTCACTCATGCTTGGGACCACAGCTGGCAAAGGTAAGGTTTCATTTCCACTGTTCCATTTTGTTCATGAGGACAGAATGCCAGGCAGCAATGTCTGTGATCCTTCTCTTGGCCATTTACACTGTGCATGCAAACCAGGAGGTAGGTTTGAGAAAGCATAGGCACTGCTCAAATGATGCAGCAAGATAAGTCATTTGCCAAAAAATAATGTCTTGAATTTTATCCTTTTTGCCACCTGCAGATTCTGGGACATCTACTGAGTGTGATATATGAGATTCATATTATCACTGAAAATAAAATGCTGGTATATAAATTACCATTTAAAAAAAAAAAAATTAATGACACATCTACCAATTAAAAGACTCAAAATTCTACTCCATGCTTAATATATAATGGGGGAAATTACATGGAATATATGTAAATCTTTTTATGTTTTCTTTATATATAGTATCATAATCCCTCGAATGAGAATTTGCTGCATTGTTCCATTGCCAAAGTGATGTCTACAAATGAGGGCTCAGGGAATTGCTGCAGGCTTTCTGATGAACTGAGCCAGCAAGCCACTGTGGACACAAGCCTGAGTTTTTGAATGAAGAAGAGGATTTACACATGCAAAGATATTTGTCTCTTTTCCCTTTCAGATTTCCAACAAACAGCTCCTCCTTTCATTTACTGGCAATAATTGGAAACAAAATGCAAAACCTAAACGTACTTGTGTGCTCCAAGTCTTCTCCATCTTTTTCAGCTATATAATTTGTTCTGTTAAAAGATGCAATTCATCTTTACAGTTGTCACTTATGAGATAATTAATACAATAACTTGAAATTCATTATTTTAACCATCTTCTAAACTCTTCTAAAAATACTTAAATGCCATTTTGCAGGCAAATTAGTTGTGACACTATCTATCTATCAGAGAGACTTTCAGTTAAAAGTTTATACAAATAAATATATTCTATATGTTATTCTTTTCAAAGAATGTTTGATCTAATAGCTTCTAAAGATGGAATTTTGTTTGATTTCCTCGTTGTTTAATACCTAAAAGAACAGTCTGAAAAAGACGAAAGATGTATTAGTTTGCTTAGCTACTTAGCATTAGAAGACTCAGTATTTTGTGAATTACAGAACAAGATCCAGTTTAAAGGATGAATTTTTTTTTCCTATTGATTGCCTCCCTGCTTGAAACTACTAAGTGGCCTTAAAGTGCCAAGGAGTTATAAGAAGTTTAGAAGTTTAAATTAATATTAAATACATTAAGACTTTTTTTCCTATGAAAAAAAGGAATAAATTCAGTATAGTTCCACATCCAAACCCTAGCTATTTAACGATATGTGTAAGATATCTTATATACATTAGTGATATATAGTGACTTGAAATATACATGAAACCAACCAAAAAAAGAAAAATAGGACTGCCTTTGTCCCTGTATCCTTTGTGTCTGTGCATGGCCATCTCATGTGCTGTGATATGAAGTATGTGACTCCATGAAACTTTTCACCCCTTATCTCTCCTTGTGCATTTGGATAGTATATATTTAGATCTGCTGATATAGGTGCAGGGTAGAAAACTTTTCTGAATACATTTTTATAATAATTTGTATACATAAGGCCTTGGTATCTATAGATTTGGGGAAATTATTATTAAATGTTAAGACAAAGCAGCTAGCAATGACTAGGAAACTTTCAAGGTCATGGATGCTGAAATAATTTCTTGTATACTAAAACCAGAATTCAGTCACTTCTGAAAGAGCAAAAGATAAAACATCCGTAGCAGTTTTTCATCACTTTCGTGGGTTTCCTTTTGAAAAGAAATGCTACACTCTAGACTCCTTCCAGTCAATCAGAATGCAGAATTCTTTTTCACAAATTCTTATTTTATTCTACAAGAAAGCCCTATTCCCTCAGAAATCATTTGTTAACAGCAGTTGAGCTTTGCTAGTCCACTGTCTGAGGTGAATCCAAGATCAGTTATGGTTTGAACATAACTGTGAGGTGTACAAATAACTGTTTTTAAAGGCAGTATTCTCACTCTAGTTTACATTCAAGGTTTTATAAATGAGGTGGTATAGTAAGAAAAGTTTGCATTTAAAACTCTGAAATGGAAAATGTCCCCCAAGTCAGAAGGCAGGACCCACTCTATCAAGTTTATAATTAAGCAATAATCTCAAGAAACGCGGTCATTACCAGCCTTTAATGACTACTTTGTTGGTTAACAGCTCAATGTGAAGTTGAGGATTGTTAACACTCTATCAAACTTCTTGTTAAGTGTGCTAAGTTTTTATTTAAATACACTTGGATCGCAGCTGGAAAGCTGTGGGGGGAATCGGACATTCCCAAGTGGCTAATGACCAGGGTTTTTTCCATCACTCAAAACACAGGGCACATTCCTTTATGTTTATATAATAGCTGTTAACTACAGATGGCTGGTGCCACCCGATTTTGGTACTTTGTGTGACCTTAGTCATCTACAGTATCTGCAACCAGTTGATGCTCTTTTTCTGCAGAGCTTTTCTGGAATAACAGAAGTTTGTCTTGGAGCCTTTTGGAGAATCCAGCCAAGAAGATGTAATAATTACCAGAGAAATCAATAGTAACACAAGAAAAGTAAGTACCTTTCCAAATGTTATGACAGCCTCTGCTGAATCAGATTTATTTTGGTGGGCCAGAAAAGGAACCATTTTGCCTTGTTGGTGAGGTGACTAGAAATTAATTTTACAATGTCTACTGAACTAATTCAGCCTAGGGGCATCAGCTGTAAAGTCATACCTCTGAGTTAATGGCAATTTTTCTTCAGAACTGCCTGTGACAAGCAGCCATTTTCCTTTGCTTCATGCACTAGCAAAGAGGATGACATTTTATGGTTTATGATACCTTTTTGGACAGGTAGCAGCATTTACACTGCAACTGAAGAACCCTTAAATTAGTAACAAGGGGCAGACTTGCTGAAAAGCAACAAGGATAGAGGGTGACTGAAGTGATGTCATACATGGGTTTGTTGACTTTGCTGAAATACCCACAACAGTGGTGGAGTCAGACAAATTCTGCCTAATCAACCCGATAACTTATTATCAAAAGGATCTATTTCTTTGTCACGTCTGTCAGGGTAATCCGGAATTCATTATCATATTAATGTCCTGACTGGGCTCCTCTGGACCTCTGAGTTTTGTTTGTTGAAGAGCTTCCTGGGGCGTTTGGAGAAACAAAGCGCACTCTCTGGAACATGAGGCATTCAGAGCCGCGTACAGATGGGCCCGGGCTCTTTGTTCCTCTCTGCCTGGGAGGCTGTTATGGGAAGCAGCCAACCTGCAGTCTGTCACAGTGAACATTGTCAAGTCATTGTGTACTTTTAATTGTTACTATGTACATGGAATCTGAAAGGTCGCTCTGGATATATAGTACAAGTGCACAGAGCCCTTTGCCAGACCAAACAGCTGTCCTGTGGTGTTCCCATATTCAGCTCCAGTCACCTTTCCCTCATTGAAGGATTCTTCTGACAGAGCAATTAAAACATACGATTTATTACTAAACAGTCAATAAGGAAATCTTAGAAGTGCACTCTTTCACCACTTCACTGTTTCCCATGTGGCTGTCTTAACAGGTCCTTTTATATTTAAGCAATTATTTCTGCCCCAATGATATTACAGACCCGGCAAGATTAATTAAAGAGCCGACAGCAAATTACAATAACAACCTCAAAATACAATCGGAGAGGTCAAACTGTATACCAAATTCTGTTCTTAGACACTCCTAGATAAAATAAAACTCCCTAAGTTTGTCTGGCCCGCAAGAGATGAACTACATTCTTTTCTTTATTGAGGATACGTGAATATTTCTTTAGAAGACTTTGTATAGCTTCTCATTTTTATCTGCAGCATAAAAGATTCAGTCTTAAAGGAAAACGTAATTGTATATGGTGTGAATAATCCTTGGCTGTAGAAGCACTACTCACCAGGGAGTCTACAAGCCGTGTTAAGTCTAGATATGCTAATATTTGTTTTCCCATCATACACCTCAGCTTTTGTTTAGAAAAATATGAATGCTTGCTAACTACAGCTGGACACTAATAACAGTGGTGTTTCTAAATTATTTTTTCAAGTAAATTAGGTTTATCAATATTATGTATGTAAATACAATAATTAATAAATAATTAAAGATTATTAGGCTCAAGAGGCAAATGCACAGAGATTTCCATTTCGTGCCCACTCTGCTTAACCCAGATGTGCAAAATATGAAGAAATCATACAAAATGTATTGTGAAGAACATTGTCATTCTCATACAATTTTTCTGTATTAAAATTTGCTAATGAAACATTTCCATGCTGCATATATGTAAAAATCAATAAAGATGTATATAAATTCATATTTATACATGTGACTATGTGGTGAAAAATACTATATTTAAGATTTTAAAAAATAAAATTTAACACGCAAAACTTATGTATATAATGAACAGGAATAAACTGTAATCTAGGTCCTAAAGTTTTAGATATAAAGCTCTTCATGATTAACAATACAGTGTGTAGTCCTGAGGGCCTTCTTCTGAAAATGTACATCTAATTCTATACAGAACCGGGTCATCTTTAATGGTACTGATTTCCAACTCTTTGGTGGGGGTGGAGTCCTTTTTCTCTTTCCCTTTTGTTTTCCTCATGAATTTTCCTGTTTGTTTTCCCTTTTTCTTACCGAATCAAAGAATGCTAAGGTTGGAAGGGTCATCTGGTCCAGCCTCCCTGCTCAATCAGGGTCAATCTAGACCACATTGCACAGAAGTACCCTTACCCTTATCTGTATTTTATCCCTTTTTTCTCTTTTTTTTTGCCTTGACTGTAGAACAAAAAAAATGTGGTTTAGTATGGTAACAATATATGATAATGAAAATAACCTTCAGAATTTTCCAATACCCATTTCAGAAATCCATTTATGACAATGAGATATATTTTTATGATACTATTGTTGTCATTTCTGTTATTAGTATTATTGTTATTCTTCAGTGCTTCTTAATGATCCTGTTTATAGAAAGGAAAACAGTGAGACTTATACAATTAAATTTGAGAAATTTATTATGATGAAAGCCTTTCCAGATAACATTACTAACATCCATTTAGCTAACCACCTTCCCAGTTACTCTCTGTTTACACAAATAGTTACATATATTTGTTGTCTGTTTAGGTGTTAGTAACAACTCAGTTTCCTTCATCTCCTACATCTCTTGGATGAAGATAACTAGCAGATCACCTCAGCTTGCAAATCCTTTTCATTGCCCTGGAAAAGACTGAAAACCCTTGCTTTTCTGAAACTGCATTTAAACCAAGTTTTCTATTACTCAGTTCACTGTGGATAACAGTATCACAGAGAAAAAATTAAAAAAACCTGTAGATGTTCCAGTACTAACTGCTACAACCATTACCTCTCAGACCTGAGTTTAGACATTGGTTTATAGAACTCCTTACTCCAGTTCCACTAAAACCTTCTTCTGAATAATTAAAAAAAAAATAGTATACTCCTCAAACTGGGATAATGTCTGAGTATTCCAGTGAAATCACTAGGTGACCATAAATAAACCTATTGTGAACTTTAGTTTAGAAGTCCTCAGTGCTGATCAAGGAACCTCAGAAGGCACAGAAATACACAAAGTACAAGGCAAAGCAGGGCAAAGCAGAACGCTATGTAATGGCTGAAAGAGTGGGTTTTACTAATGCCTTTCTACTCAAGACACATTATATATATAATATTATATTATATATTATTTTATATATATCACCTCACTTGCTTAATTATTTGCTTTTTCACAAAAGAGAAACAGACATATCATGAGAAATTTTTTCCATTATTTTGGCTGATTTAGTTCACCTTACCTATCCCCTGGAAAACTCAATGGACTGAAAACTCAGTGAGAAAATCCATGCTGAGGTTGATGAACCTAGGGCTCAGTCCATAGGAGACCAACACTCAGTGGAAATAAGAAATTTCTCTTCTGTGAAAAGTTCCTCACAGACTTAAATGGTATTTGTCTTTTTTTTTTTATTATTTAATATTATTTGTTACTGTCTAGAACCATTTCAAATAACCCATTTTTTTCAGAGACTTGATAAAAACCAGTAATGAGCACTTACAATATCTAGGGTTATACCCAATACAATACCTTGTTTAGAGCTTACCATAGCCTTAAATTCCCACTGGGACTGCTCTGCTCTTGGCAGTTCATAACTCTGGTCTTCTTCAACTTTTTTTTTTCTGTGAGGCTTTTTTAATTTTAAATAACTCTACAAATAGTGAACACTGTAAGACAGGTACTGTGGGGTCAGCAGTGGCAGTGCTGATGTGCTCCACTGCTTCCTGCCAAGATGTGGGTACAGAAGAGGGATCCTGGGGTGTGCTGCTGACCACGGGCTGCCCCAGGTGTCCTCTGCTTCTCTGTTCTGCCTGGTCCAGGAGAAACTTATGCTCACCCAGCCCTCCTCAGAGCCAGTCTGGGGGCCAGACAAGATGCCAAGAAGAAAGAAAGGAATGTTTTTCTGTCAGTTTACTCCACTGCACCATCCCTCTGGGGAGCTGGAGGCATACCACTGCCAGGACACAAGAGTAGGCAGGCACACATAGCCAGGGCCAGGAGGAAAGGCAGGGAAAAGGGAAGATTGCTCTGTCTGGTGGCAGTTAGCTGTCAGATCAGATTAGCTGTATCATGAAACTGTGTATTATGGCACAGCTCCAACATAAACCCAAGGCTGCAGCACTTGAGCGGGATGAGAAAGCTTATTTGTGTGCTCCCATGTTCGAGACATGATTCCACTGTGCAATGGACTAGTGAGCTGATCTATGTAAAGAGAAATATAAAGAAAATGAAAAAAAAAAAAGCAGCACAAAACCCAACCTAACACACAAAAAGTATTATTATTTTGAACATTTTGGAGTTTTGATCTATTTTCTACCATTCCGTGCAGCATTATCATTCCACAAGGGAAGAGAAAATGGGAATAGGACTATCTTCAACCACTGCTGACACCTGAAATCCATTACTGTATAAATAAAGCTCAAGTACATCTGTCCTTATAACTAAAGAGCAGTTAAGTTCCCTGACTGGGAGTGTCAATCAGGCAACTGTGAACTTATTTCTGTGGTGATTACTACATCTAGTAATAGTTAATTTTATCTAAAATTATGCTACAATTGAAAAGCAATTAATGAAATGGACTGAAATTTTTAAATTGAAAATCACTTCTAAAACTATTTCAGTTGAGGACAAACTAGTTATATGAACCGTGATGGATACTGACTGAATTTCCTTAATTTTCCAACTAAATGATAGTTACCTGTATGGACACACTATAACTCAATGGCACAGATAACATTCTATAATTTATAATAAATCATATGATGTGAAAGACAATATTATGAGTTAACTTAATAATTGCAAAAGATATTTTAAAATATCATCTGATATAATACCATTGAAAGAATTCACACAAATTTTTTTTTCTCATTCTTACTCCGACTTTAATAATTAAGGTTCCAAATTAGTCTAAAATTAACTGTTTTGCTAGCATATAAAAATTTCATAAACGATGCATTTGTCTTAAAAATGGAAGAATAATATCTTAAAATAATTAAGCAATAAGCAGAAAATATGTTGGAATATTTTTGTAATGCTAATACACACAAGGATTAATAAAGGACTTACTGGCAATTTTATTCTAGTTGACATACTTTTGAGACACCAAAAAAACTCACCAAAAAATAGCTCTTCCCCAAATTTTACGACTGTTTTGAACAGTGTCTAGAAGTTCTTCAGCTACTATTTCTTGAGATTTCAAAATATATGGTTATTTTCTTCTCTGTTCACGCTCAATCATTCCACTTTTGGAAAGATCCAGCCTCTCTTGCCATAAGTGTCATCACTACAGTTCCACTGGTTTTCTCGCCATTATTGCAAATCTTCTATATCCCAAATCTTCGTTTTCCCCTGCTCATCTCCTCCCATGAAGTAGTTTGATTTTCCTTCTCCTTTTGTAAATAGTACACATCAAGTGTTCACCCCTCTGTTTTAGCTTTTCAAATTCCCTCAGATGTAGCTGGATGTCCTTCCACATGTGCATCTGCTTAACATGGAATTGATGCTGTCCACACGACAAGACCACTGAGGCACAATGAGATTCCAGCCTGGAACTGCAAGGAAAGACAGACATCAGCTGTAATGAGAAGGAACTTCTGGGAAAAAACTTTATTTTCAAGCAGGCAGAAAAGGACAGGGAGGTCTGCATTTTTCTGTCAAAAGGAAAGGGAAAATACCAATAAGAGCAAATGGCAAAGAGCAGACAATAAAAGGTATCTTTTCCAGGTTAAATGTTTCTTATGTAGATATTGAGGAGAGATGGAAAACACCCAGTTCATGAACAGTGGGCTCTTAAACCCCTTTACTGGAGGGAAGTTTTGTGTAGTCAGCATTTAGATGCTTTTATTTTTATTCTTAACCATGTTTTAGATCCACAGTGGTCTATATGCATATACATTTTCTGTTAAAGATCAACTCGATGCAAAAAAATCCAAGGCAAATATATCATATAGAAATGGACCAATTAAATGTTTTAAAATAAGTTTAATTTAACACACATGTTGTGAACAAGTATGAAAGATTCTGATATTCAAACCAGTTTCTGTTGAATATCATTGAATCATATTAGTTCACAAATATGTCTTGCTAGGATTGCAGAGTTAAAATGTATCATTGCGACCCCTTTCCAGAAGACATTTTAAGCTATTGTATAATATAAAATATTGCATCATCCTGAAAGTATAAATAAACAAGATTTGTTATGCTAGTCACAATGCTAATGCATAATAGTCCCCACTTTTCAATTTCCTGATTATTACTTTTCCAATTTATCTAATCTTTAAAATCAAAGGTGAATTCTTTGCTGAGCATCCACCCTCTCATATTTTATTTAACTTCACCCTTGTTTCTGCTTCGTGTCTGCCAGCTAGTACAGTTTCATTTCACTTCAATCCATTTTCTGCCTCAAAAAAAAAAAAAAAGAAAGGGTAGGTAGATAGATGTAAAGACACAGAAAGAGTGGAGAGGAAAAAAAAAGAGAAAGAGAGAAAAAACTTGCAGTGGACAAAATATATCTATTAAAAATTAGGCTAAAAATAGTCTTTCATGTGCAGTGAATGTCCCTGAGGTAGATTAACATTGTTGTGAGCATGTTGCACTAGTCAGTTCATTGCCTGAGGAAAGTTTGCAGGCAAAATTCATCTGCACAGCTAGCACACTTGAAAGACTCAGGCACAGGGCTGTGTTCATGGTCTGGCAGCAACAAAACACCTGCTTGAAGTAGAGACAGAATAGGAAGCTGGATGGAGTTCAAAAGAATCAAATGATAATCACACCCTGATTAACAGAAAAGTGAATTACTGTAGTCCTTTGTCAATAGCTGGCCTATTTGCATACTATCTTGCAATGCCCAACAGGTTAGAACTTTTTAGTTACACATGATCAAACATTAAAAAATGGAAGGAAAAAACTTTATGCCTGTGCAACTCAGACACATTGCATGCATATTGTGTGTGTTACATCTTCTTAATGCTATCTAGTCTGATGTTGGCAAGTGCACAGATAATTCCACCCACTGTCTTTCCTCCTTTTCCCATTCCCCACCTACCAAATATACCAGGCAAACAAGAAACACGGCCTATAATTTTGTTTGGCACAATTTTTTTAGTATATTTGACAGCAAACAACTGTATATTAAACCAATTTGTTTCAGCAGATGAAAGTGAGTAATTTTTGATTCAGTCCATTAGAGCTGCTCTTGGCTATGTGAGCTTTTGGAGGTTTATCAGCAAAAAAACCCTGTAAAAAACTACAATGCCAGAACATAAAACATGGAATGTACTACCTTAATTTCATACTGGATGCCTTTTGTCTCATAATTGAGCTTTCTGTGCATACCCTGGGTTTTATTTTAGATTAGTTTCAAAACTGAACATCGTCATGATAAAATGAGCCCTTCTGTATTCATATCTTTACATTGCTAATAAGGTAGTGAGGCATGTCAAAATGGAAATAGAAAACATAATAAAGCCAAATTAATACTGTTGCATGTTGTTTCCCTTTATATTATAAATTTAGTCTTGCTTCATAGGTATTTACAGAAAAATATCTTACTTTTCTGCAGCATGAGGAAAGTCCTGCTTGACCCCATCTTTTATTTATTCAAAAAATAGGCAAAGCATGGATTGCCACTTTCCCACTCAGTGTCTCTCCTTAGTAGGAAAGAGTATGAGAAAAAGTGACCTCATGGAATCATTTCCCTACTGTAGTTGAGATATCAAATATGTTATGGCAAATATGTCACTTGTGTAGCTTGTTCTTAAAAATGTTCAAAGCTTAAGACTCTAGCCCTTAGTTTTTGGTATTCTAAAAAACCCTACCTACATCTGTTATTCTAATTTAAATGTAAGAATGCTTTTCATTGCACCTATGACTTCTTATGTTGCTCACCTTGGCCAAGGAAAAGAAATTAATCAGTTTTTCAGTTCAATAATCTTCCATTTTTTAGGAAATTAGAGATTTTTTTCCATTTTCTTCTGCAGCTGGATGAAGACTAGGAGCTTCAGTCTTCCCCCATTAATAATGCTTCCTAAGTCTCTAAATTCCATATTAGTTTCCTACATATGACCTCCATCTGGTCCTGTCAGGGTTTAGAAGTGACACAGCAGAAGGATGATTTTATGTGTCTTATGGGTCTTCATTTTCCTTTTCTTATTTTGCAAGGATTCTGAATTTAGATTAATATTTGTCTTGTTAGACCAAATGTCTTTCTGCAAAATTTTCATATGACCAGTTTTCTCCCCATGTTGGTTTTCAGTGGATAACTATCTCCCGTGTTCAACAAATATGGATCTATTCTCTCTTTTTTGTGGCCAGTTTGTCTAGTGTTACGTGACAATTTTACAGTGTCTTCCTGTTGTCTAAAGATTTTGCGGTTGTGTTGCTTCCAACTCACTTAATAAACGTTCCATCATCTATGTCACAAAAGAAAATCTTGAACAGGACAACAACAGATGGTATGTTTGATTTTATCAGTGAACCATAATCTTTTCTATCTTTTCTTTGCTGATACTGTAGCATTTAAAAAAAAACCACATGTCTTTCTAAATGGCTTAGGAAAATGCCATGTACACAATGTTAAAATATTTCTATTTTAAAAATGTATCTACTGCTTCTACTTTGTCTACTACTCTATAATAGAAGGAAATAATTTGCTATTGACAAATCCTTGCTTTTCCATTACTTTCCAGGTTACAAATATTTTGTTGGATTTTTTTTTTATACAGTAGTTTTCTGAGCACTGAAATTAAACTGCTAGATCTGCAATTTTCTTGTACCTCCTTTTAGAATTCCTATCCCATTTTAGACATGAGCAGTTCATCTGCACTGTTCCAGTCCTGAGTATCATTCCCACACTTTGTGTTCTCAGAGATAGTTGCTAACAGCTATAAAATCACTGTAGTACTTTTAGTAATTTAGGATGAGGTACATGGTCCTCACATGCTAAAGTATCTTCCCAACAACTTATATAGCAGGTGCTCCTTGAGAACATGGTCAAGTAAATATAACACAGGAAAAGGAAGACAAAGATGGTTGTCACACTTGAGGACTTCTAAAATGCAGAGATTGTTCAGGCTTAACAATTTGTGAAGGTATGTTGTTAAGGAAAGGTTGCAGGGAAGAGATACTAATAAAGTGCTAATGCCTCCTCCCCTAAAACCATTATTGCAAAGCTGACACTATTAAGTGTCATTAAATGTCATTTGATTTGATGTCATTGCTACAGTTTTAAATAATGGGTTGAAGGAGAATAAAGATGTGCCTACAATTCTCTGTCACTCTTGCCTGAGTGACAAGCTGATCAAAGCAAAGGGTGCTTGGAAATACCTAGTGGATATGTCACTGCTGTTATATTGATTGTAGAGAGCTGTGTTTTAAAAATTAGCATATGAGGCCATTTTTAAAATCAATGGTGTTGCACTGTTGACATAGACTTCCAGACCAGCAACATAGGCTCAGAAGAAATATTTGTGCCATATCACATTGGCTCTCCAGCAGGCAGAAAAACCACCAGATGTTTAGCTATTGTCTTCATGTTGGCATTCTAGATTGTATTGATAAAAGAAAATTTTATTACATTTCACATTTTGAGATGAATGCATAAAAATAGTTTTTAAAAGTTACAAAAGTTACACTTTTGTAGCCTTTGTGTAACTCTCTGTATCTCTTGAGCTACATTATTTCATTTTCTGGAACTCAAGTCACTAATTTCATCAGCTTTGGTGATTTTCCACAAATTTTCTACAATTTTTGAAATAAAATAAAACAGAATGGGCTTTTAAAGTAAGACATGGTTTGAATACCTGTTTCTGATTAGTTCCAAAATAAGGTTTTTCTCTTCCCCTATCAATTCAGCTTATTAATATTTCTTTCCTTGTCCTTATTTTTGAATTTATGGAACAATGGACTTACAGGCAGTAAGTCAAATGTGTCTCAAATTGGTTATATTTATTGGTGACAACTCTTTTCATGAAACAAAGTACTGGAACAGCTACATGCAAAGACATGCCACAGGTGAAGAGAAGCTTCTTTCTTTGGAACCTCTTTTGGGAGCTGAATGGCTGCTACAGCACATCCCTGTTGCCCCTCTATGTTTTGTAGGATTACATTTTTGCCCAATCCTGGCAAGTGTTCAAGGCCAAGTTAGATGGAGCCCTGGGTAACATGATCCAATGGCTGGCATCTCTGCCCATGGCAGGGGGTTGGAACCAGACAATCTTTAAGGTCCCTCCCAACCCAACCCCTTTTATGATTCTGTGATAACTACTGGTAGCCCCACAAAGCCATTACAGAAAATTCTAGAGCACACGTGGCTACTCTGGGGCTTCTAAGTAATACTACCATCATTATTACAGCACAGGCACTGGTGCCAAGCTTTGCAAGACCTAGAGAAAAAGAAGAAAACTGTAGACACTGTGGCATGCACTCTCTCTGGTAGTCATCTCGCAGTATTATTTCCAGATTGGTTTCCTGGCCTGATTTATTTCCAGAAAATATTAGAACTCAAACAATCAGGTGTGATGGCTTGCTTTGCAACATCTATTATTGGATTTTACTTGGAGCTCTGGCTGTGTTTATTCAAATGGGTTGAAATTATTCTAATGGATGTGACCTCTACTACTGGCATTATCAGATTCCTGTGTACACTACTTTTCCATCACTTGAAGCAAGTAATCCTTGTTTCCCCTGCCTTAAAGAGGTTTTGATTTACAACCAGTCAGGCTTTTGCAGACATGATGGGTTTGCAGTACAAAATCTGGATAATGTAATTTTTTATTAAAAGGCTTGGCTGAGAACGCAGTAGAATGATTCAAATGGCAAGCTGAAAATGAAGTTTTCAAAGGACCAGCTTTTCCTCAGCTTCTTAAAACAGTCATATGTGGGTCATACAAAACATTACATTGCACCTGTTAATTAAAAACTGTTGCTACTTATTCCAGATTTCACCTGTACTTCTGCATTTGACTTGGGGAGGGAGTCTAACCATGGAAACTCAGATGCTCAAGCCACTAGGCATGGATATTTTTCAGATTGCACAGCTGATTTGTTCATTTCTGCATCCAAATGATATTTACTATTACACTCCTCTTTTAAACATCCTAATTGTGAACCTACTTCTTGTTCCATGAATGGATGAATCAGTCCCTGGTGTAACAATATCTACAATAAGAAAGGGATAACTGAAGACCTTTATGCAGCCTGAGTTTGTAGATATCTGGGTACTGCCTTGTCAAGTTGAAGTCCAAGATCAATTTCATAGAGTCCAGAGTGAGTTTTATCCACACTTTTGATGAGCCAGACCCATTTTCTTCTTTCTTGCCCAGAAACACAGATACAGAGGCTTGTAAGCGTAATGGAATACCAAGGAAACAGGAGTTATGAAGAGGCTATTCTGGGAATGCAAAGTCTGACTGGGATATGAAATTCTACTGTCTTCTGCATCATGCAGAACCTCCTGCTGCCACAGCAAGTGTTCCACCATGTCAGCTATGCATGGTTTACATGGGAATGCTGGATTACTGTAGCTGCATAAACACAGAGCCCAAATTTCTCTGACACAACGTAGACACCTACCTCATCTAAGTCCAGTCTGTTAACTCATTTATTTAATTCCTAGCTGTTCCCCCTAACACTGAAAGACTTGAAATGGTCTTATTCATTCTTTTGGAATAACACCAGAAGAGTATAAGTAAAGAGCTTCACTTTTGAGTGACTCATAGTTTTATATGAGTACAGATTAATTTCTTAAAAAATGTGACCTAATCTTTCTCAGCAGATATTGAATGCAACTAGTATTCAAATCTTTATGTTGGACACCTCTTGGTTCATTAGCCAAGAAAATAAATGTATTTTGTTGCTATCTGATCATGAATAAAAGGATCAGAATTATGACTGTGATATCTATGAAAATGCATAGAGGTGTTCAAGACAACCTATATCAGTTTGCGTATTAATGGAGTACAAGTGCAGGTTAATTCAGCAGTATGTCTGAGCTCTAGCATGGACATGAATCCAGTTCAATATCAATCCATTCATTTCCTCTCCAAGTGCAAAAGTTTCCCCTTTCTTCCCTCCTGCATCTGCTTATCTAGTTAAACCCTATCAAGATTTCTGTAATTCAGAAGGGTATCGGGAAAATCAAATGCAAATTTTGAGGATACCAAGTTTAGAAAAGATGGTACTCAGGATTTTCTAAGCAGTTACAAATTTTTTTGATGAATTTTTTTATTAGAATTGTAAGCAAGGCATTTCCAGGTATTTTAGAGATAGATAGAGTACTGTATACTTTCTGGTCATAATATCCTTTTTCGAAACAGAGTTATTCTAATAATGGAGAAAAGCATGACAAATTTATATATTCATAATAAATCCCCATGTGAGAATTATTTTCATGAATGAAGAAAATATGCTCATTTTATTTATTTCTTTATATTCAAATTAAATTTACATTGTGAAACTTCCTCTGTTTATGCCATGACTGAATTTTGACCTTTCCATGTGAAAACACTGTAGTAGTCCAAGTAACCACAGGAATTTCCTGTCATCACATAGCAATAAAATACAAATGGTACTGCAGAGAATTCTTAACACGAGTCCAAATTCTGTCACTAGTCATCCATACAATTTTTTTAGCTATGTCTTTACACCTGAGCCAAGAATAAACACTTTTTACCAACCAATTAACAAAAAGCCCTCTTTTTCCCCCCCTTTTTAATTTCCCGGAATTTGGGTTTTCTTGGGTTTTTTTTGACATGTGTAGCTCATAGGAGCTACTCAGTCAGGTTCTCAGTTCTAAGAGACAGTGCAGAGTGAGTTCATTCCTGAGACTTGTTATTCTAGACATGCAAAAGCTCTTAAGTTAATAACCAAAATGAACCAAGGTAACATGACTGCAGTAGCTCACAGAGGTAATATTTCATAAAGAAACTAATTGTTTTTCATTCTAAATTCTGTAGAAGAAAATAGCTTTAAGAAAAGGAGGCAGTAGCACCAGATGATCATAAAAAAAGGGGTCAAGTGAAAAGGAAATTTTTCCTACAAATCAATCAGTACACTTGGTGACCCATACAATAAACAAGAAAAGCAGTAAAGCATGGATATCACTCCTGCCAGGAAAAGCAGTGCTTTGTAGTAACAGCAAGAAAAAGTTCCTTGCTTTTAGTCCTACTGCAGAGGGAATTTTATACTAATTTGTTTTTTCACAGCTAATATTCAGACAGTTGCAAAAGATGCCACTTGACCACCAGTACATAACTTTCACTTTAAAAAAAGCGTTGTAAGGGAAAACTAATTAATCACTATTTTTTCCCAAAAGACACTAAACAAAACAAAAACAATGAAAATATAAGTAAACTAATCTCATTCTTCTGGGATTAATAGCAATAAATAATTAAGCTATTTTTTTTTCTATTTGAAATATTACCTATTTCCTTAAGAGGTTTGCACATTCTATTTTCAGTCTCATTTTATTTGCCTTTAGGAAGCACTAACCCATCTAGGAAGAAAACCTTTTAAAAGAGATATTTATACTCAAACTTCAGAGGATAAAGACAATAGAAAGTGCAAAAATCAACTGAAATATTTTCAGAAATAATTTAATTCTCATGTCACTGCTGACTGACAGCTCTAATAAATTCTTACATTTTAAGCAGACTTACATTTCACATGCATTTGCTCTCCACTGCTGAGCAGAGTGGAACATCTATTGTCAAATGCATAAAATAACATTAGAAATGCAAACTTAATGTAGCCAATGGTAATGTGTTATTTAAAACTTATGAGCCTGAATAAGGGCTTATTTTCTCTAAATTGAAATTTATAGTTTCATTTTAAAGTACTAACTTGAATATTGATGGGCTTTAGGCATGCTGTTATAAAATGGGAAAGAAAAACAAAGCAAGTAACTATGAGGCATAAAGCTGCTATTATGGTAATATATGGAAACTTATATAAAAAGTGGATCCTAGTTACCTGTACTAATAGCAAAAAACATACAGAAGAATTTGTGCAAGTGGTATAGGGAAGTCATACTTTCCTGCAATATATGTCAAATCTAGGTTTAGAGTCACAATATTTAAACACAGATGGCTATAGAATAGTTTTGAAATAGGACCAGAAAGCAGGTGATGGTTTCATCTCTCCCTTTAAAGCTTTTTTCCTTGACATTTTTTTTATCCAGTTCCACTCTGATCAATGAAAATAAAGAACAAAGGCATTGTTTCTCTGTTGCTTTTTGGCAGCAGAATTTCTTGACACTGGATGGTAATACTATATACATGGCTATAGAAAAGCTATTTAAATTGACATGAAACATGAATCTTCTTCAATTCCAAAATAAAAAAAATACCTCTCTGTCATATCTTGATTTTGCAGATATTTTAAATCACTGAAGTTTTTTTCCACCTCATTTGTTCAAACATATTATTGAGCCATATATACATACTTCAGAAACAGTGCAGTATAGTTTAGAGTATACAAAAATAGTTTAGAGCTTACAAAAATACTAATCTGAAAGTGTATAACACTTGTTATCTCTTGATGCAAATATTTTACAAAGTAATAAAAATTTACAAAATACCTCTGGAAGAAGTGTTTAAGATTCAAAAATTTTATGATGATTAAGAAAATGGTAGTAAGAATTACCTAATTTTTCTAAAAATCATGTATTGGACTACTTCTGAATTAAAAAAGGAATTCAGTCTCCCAAATCAAATGCTTGTAATTCAGTCCTGCAGATGGGATTCTGCAAATTAAAAATGCCAATCTCCATAGATCAAAAAGGATAAATTTCATTAAATACAGGTAAGTACTCAGAAGATTAACATATTTTTAAACAGCCCAGACCAAACAAAACTAATCATGGAATGACAGAATCATTTGGGTTAGTAGAGGCCTTAGAGATCACCTAGTTTCCATCCCCTTGCCATTAGCAGAGACACCTTCCACTATCCCAGCTTGCTTAGGGCTCCATCCAACATGGCCCTGAGGACTTCCAAGGGTGGAGCATCCCAAACTTCTCTGAACAACCTGTTCCAGTGCCTTACCTCCTTCACAGTAAAGAATTTCTCCCTAAAATAAAGTTCATTCTTTAATTATTATTTGGGTGTAGCTAGGCATCATGGCTGTTTTGCTTGTGTGCCTTCTCAGTTCACTTGAATTATTAATCAGTCACATGTATAGTTGAGATAAAATGTTGGGTTTTGACTTGGGGTCTATTTGAAACTAGGTGAAATGTGGAACATTTGTAATTAATTCTGCTGTTACAGAAACCCAGGAGATAATTTTTGGTCATTCTCAAAGTTCCTCAAGGCAGCTCTTGCTGTTTGACATCTGATTATTACACTTAAATGTGTTGATTATCAGTGTGAGTAGAATATCCCAAAGGCTGCTCTCTGTGATTTCTGCTGCAGAAGTGATGAAATTGTACACAGATAAGACATTAGAAACTAAATCTTCAATGAAAGCTATTGTTGTGTGAACATCATCTACAACAGTCCCTTCCATGCAGTTAAGATATTTAACAGATGTTCTGTTATGAAGTTAAAACTATATGCAAATTTAAGATTGCAGCCAGTTGAATAAAAACAATAATTTGAGGTACTCTCCTACCCAGCTAAGGATGCTGCTGTAAGAACCCTTGTAATGGGGAGTGGTTTTGCCATAGGTCAACTATCAAACCTCTTGTTTAGGAAATTTGGTTCCTTATATGAATATTACCCTATATCAAGGCTTATCATCTACTATTCTAGTAACACGGATTAAGAAAGAAGATATATTAATATTTTTAAAAAATAATACACTTTATTGGAGCACAGAAGTTCCTTAGCTAATGTAACTTAGAGAAAATAAGAGTTATCATATATTTTCTTAGTAAACAGCATGGACTCAAGGTCTTTTTCTGGTTTGGAATAAGATTTTACCAAATATGAACACACCTAATTCTGTTTTCTTAGAAGTCAAATTTATTCCATCTAATTGTAAAGTGAATTGTTCCTTATCATTAAATGATTTTTACAAGTGATTATCAAATTAGTTTAGAAGAAGTGTTTCACTAATGGAAAAGCTTATGTGAATTTTATGCCTCTGAAAATTCTGAAAATTCTTACTTTACAGAAATATCCTTTATAACATGCCAAATCTAGGTGTCAAATCTATTAAGTTCCACACAAAATATACATTTGTCCTCAGTGTTTGGTCTTCCAGATCAATTAATTAGGTTCCTATCTGGAGGTTACAAAGAACATTTTATTTTATTTTATTTTATTTTATTTTATTTTATTTTATTTTATTTTATTTTATTTTATTTTATTTTATTTTATTTTATTTTATTT